>NC_143181.1:5000-308030 GCF_047325235.1 Durio zibethinus
AGTCATAACGATTTGAACTTGTTTGGTAAACAATTTTATTTTTTGAATCTTTTACTTATTAATTGTCTTAATATTAATAAATTTGTATTATTTTATTTGACATAAGCTTATATGAACAAATAAAATCATTTAATGACAAACCAAAAGGTTATAGCGATTCCAAATTGATAATTGTTCAAATGGCCATAATTATTTAAACTTGTTCGGTAAATAGATTTATTTTTTAAATCTCTTCATTATTAATTTTCAGAATATTAATAACACAATATTATTTTATTTCGAATAACCTTATATGAACTGAAACAATTGTTTATGACAAAACAAAAGTTCATAATGATTTGAAATAGATAATTATTTAAATAGTCATGACTATTTGAACTAGTTTGGTAAACATATTTATTTTAAAGATTTTTTACTTATTAATTGTCAAAATATTAATAAATTAGTATTATTTTAATATGAATAAGCTTGTATGAATAGAAAATATTGTTTTTATAACAAAACAAAAAGTCACAACAATTTGAAATAAATATTGCATAAATATTCATAACTATTTGAACTGGTTTGATAAATAGATTTATCTTTTAAATATCTTATTAATTTTTGAAATATTAATAGATTAGTATTATTTTATCTCGAACAAACCTATATGAGCAAAAACATTTGTTTTATGACAAAACAAAAGGTCATAATAATTTAAAATAGATAATTATTCAAACAGTCATAATTGTTTAAACTATTTAGGTAAATAGAAGTTTTTTTAATCTCTTACTTATTAATTTTAGAAATATTAATAAAATCATTTTATATTTTTCCAAATAAGCTAGTACAGATTGAGAAAATTCTTTTATGACAAGACAAAAGGTCATAATGATTTGAATTAGATAATTGTTAATATAGTTTTGACTATTTGAACTGGTTCAGCAAACAAATTTTATTTTTGAAATCCCTTAGTTATTAATTTTTTGGAATATTATTATATTAGTATTGTTTTATTTAGAATAAGCTTGTATGAATAAAAATAATTGTTTTATGACATAACAAAAGGTTATAATGATTTGAAGTATAGAATTGTTCAAATAGTCATAACTATTTGAATTGGTTCAATAAATAAATTTATTTTTTAAATCTTTTACTTATTAATTTTTAAAAGATTAATAAATTATTATTATTTTATTCCAAAAAAGCTTGTATGATCAAAAATAATTGTTATATAACCAAACAAAAGGTGATAACGATTTGAAATAGATAACTATTGAAATGACCATAATTATTTGAACTAATTTGGCAAATAGATTCACTTTTTAAATCACTTACTTATTAACTTTTGGAATATTAATAAATTAGAATTATTTTATTTCGAATAAGCTTGTATGAACTGAAACAATTGTTTTATGACAAAACAAAAGGTCATAATGATTTTAAATAAATAATTGTTCAAATAGTCGTAACTATAAGAATTTGTTTGGTAAACAAATTTATTTTTTTAAACTCTTGCTTATTAATTTTTGTATTTTGGATATTTTATGAATTGAAACAATTGTTTTATGTCAAAACAAAAGGTCATAATGATTTTATATAATTAATTTTTCAAATAATCATAACTATTTAAACTTGTTCGGTAAACAAATTTACTTTTTCAAATCTTTTGCTTATTAATTTTCATAAATTTGGATTATTTTATTCTAAATAAGCTTGTAAGACATGAAACAAATATTTTATGACTAAACAAAAGGTTTGAATGATTTGAAATAGATAATTAATCTAATAGTTTAAATTATTTAAACTGGTTTAGCAAACACATTTATTTTTAAATATGTTATTAATTTTTAGAATATTATTAAAGCAAACACATTTATTTTTAAAGATGTTATTAATTTTTAGAATATTATTAAATTTGTATTATTTTTAATCGAATAAGCTTCTATGAATAGAAACAATTGTTTTATGTCAAAACAAAGATTTAAAAGATTTGAGACTAATAATTGTTCAAATAGTCATAATTATTTGAAATGGTTTAGTAAATAGATTTGTTGTTTAAATTTGTTACCTATTAATTTTTGAAATAGTAATCAATTAGTATTATTTTATTTCGAATAAGCTTGTATGATAAAAAATAATTGTTTTATGACAAAATAAAAAGTCATAATGATTTGAAATACATAATTATTCAAATGGCCATAATTATTTTAACTGATTTGGTAAATAGATTTTATTTTTTAAATTTCTTACTTATTAATTTAGGAAATATTAATAAATTAGTATTATTTTATTCTATCTAAGCTTGTATTAACTGAAACAATTATTTTATGACCAATTAAATGGTTATAACGATTTTAGATAGACAATTGTTCAAATAATAATAACTATTTTAACTTGTTCGGTAAACAAATTTATTTTTTAAATCTCTTTCTTGTTAATTTTTTTAGTGTTAATAAATTAGTATTAATTTTTTTCTAGATAATTAGTTAAATGGCCATAATTATTTTAACTGATTTGGTAAACAGATTTATTTTTTAAATTTCTTACTTATTAATTTAGGAAATATTAATAAATTAGTATTATTTTATTCTACTAAGCTTGTATTAACTAAAACAATTGTTTTATGACCAATTAAATGGTTATAAAGATTTTAAATAGACAATTGTTCAAATAATAATAACTATTTAAACTTGTTGGATAAATAAATTTATTTTCTAAATCTCTTTCTTACTAATTTTTTTAGTGTTAATAAATTAGTATTAATTTATTAGTAATAAGCTTGTATGAATTGAAACAATGGTTTTATGACTAAACAAATGATCAAAACGATTTGAAGTATACAATTATTCTACTAGTCTTAACCATTTGAATTGATTTGGTAAACAGATTTATTTTTTAAATCTCTTACTTATTATTTTTTTAAATATTATGAAATTAGTATTATTTTAATATGAATAAGATAGTACAAACAAAAAAATTATTTTATGACAAAAGAAAAGGTCATAATGATTTGAAATAGATAATCATTTATATAGTCTTAACTATTTGAATTGGTTTGGCAATTAGATTTATTTTTTAATTTTCTTGATTATTAAGTTTTAGAATATTATTAAATGTGCATTATTTTATTTCGAATAAAATAGTATAAATAGAACCAATTATTTGATGACAAAATAAAATGTTATAATGATTTGAAATAGATAATCATTCAAATAGTCAAAACTATTTGAAATGGTTCAACAAGTAGATTTACTTTTTAAATCTCTTACCGATTAATTTTCTAAATATTAATAAATTAGTATTATTTCATTTCAAACAAACTTATATTAACAAAAACAATTATTTTATGACAAAACGAAAAGTAATAACGATTTGAAATAGATAATTGTGCAAATAGTTTTAATTATTTGAACTGATTTAGTAAATAGAATTATTTTTTAAATCTCTTATAAATATTTGAAATATTAATAAATTAATTTTATTCTTTTCCAAATAAGCTTTTATGAGCTTAAATAATTGTTTTATGAGAAAACAAAAGGTTATAACAATTTGAAATAAATAATTTTTCATATAGTCTTAACTATTTAAACTATTCAGCAAACGGATTTATTTTTTAAATCTCATAGTTATTAATTTTCAAAATATTACTAAACTATTAATTTATTCCGAATAAGCTTGTATGAACCGAAACAATTGTCTTATAATAGAAAAAAAGTTATAACAATTTGAACTAAATAATTGTTGAAATAGTCATAACTATTTAAATTGTATCAACAACCAAATTTCTTTTTTAAATCTTTTATTAATTCTTGAAATATTAATAAATTAGTATTATTTTATTTAGAAAAAGCTTGTATGTAGAAAAACAATTGTTTTATGACAAAACAAAAGGTAATAATGATTTAAAATATATAGTTGTTTAAATGACCATGATTATTTGAATTAATTTAGTAAATTGATTTATTTTTTAAATCTCTTTCTTATTAATTTTTGAAATATTAATAAAGCAGTATTATTTTAGTTTGGATAGGCTTTTATGAACTAAAACAATTGTTTTATGACAAAACAAAAGGTCATAACGATTTGAAATAGATAATTCTTCAAATAGTCATAACTATTTCAACGTGTTCAAAAAACATATTTATTTTTTAAAATCTTACTTATTAATTTTTGGAATATTAATAAATTTAAATTGTTTTATTCAAAATAAGCTTGCATGAATAGAACCAATTGTTTTATGACAAAACAAAGATCATAATGCTTTAAAATTGATAATTGTTTAGATAGTCATAACTATTTGAACTTATTCGATAAAAATATTCTTTTTTTAATTTTATTACTCATTAATTTTGGGAATATTAATAAATTAGCATTATCTTACTTCAAATAAGCTTATATGAACTGAAACAAGTGTTTTATTACTAAGGAAAAGTTCACAATGATTTGAAATAGATAATTATTCAAATAGTCATGACTATTTAAACTTGTTCGGTAAATATATTTATTTTTTAAATCTTTTACTTATTAATTATCAAAATATTTATAAATTAATATTATTTTAATTCAAATAAACTTGTATGAATAAAAATAATTGTTTTATGACAAAATAAAAGTCATAACAAGTTGAAATAATAATTGCTCAAATAGCCATAATGATTTGAACTTATTTGGTAAACAGATTTATTTTTTAAATCTTTTACTTATTAATTGTCTTAATATTAGTAAATTTGTATTATTTTATTTGAAATAAGCTTAGATGAACATAAAAAAATTCTTTTATGACAAAACAAAAGGTTATAGCTATTTCAAATAGATAATTATTCAAACAATACTAATTATTTAAATTTGTTCAGTAAACAAATTTATTTTTCAAATCTCTTTGTTACTAATTTTGGGATTATTAATAAATTAGTATTATTTTATTTTGAATAAGTTTATATAATTGAAACAATTCTTTTATGACAAAGCAAAAGGTCATAACAAATTGAAATAGATAATTATTCAACTTGTCATGATTATTTGATCTAGTTTGGTAAACATATTTTTTTTAAAAAAAATTTACTTATTAATTGTCAAAATATTAATAAATTAGTATTATTTTAATCCGAATAAGCTTGTATGAATAGAAACAATTTTTTTATAATAGAACAAAAAGTCATAATGATTTAAAATAAATAATTATTCAAATAGTCATAACTATTTGAACTAGTTTGATGAATAGATTTTATTTTTTAAATCACTTGTTAATTTTTGAAATATTAATAGATTAGTATTACTTTATTCTAAATAAACTTATATGAACAAAAAATTTATTTTATGACAAAACAAAAAGTAATAATGATTCAAAATATATAATTGCTTAAATAGTCATAATTATTTGAATTGGTTAGGTAAATTAATTTATTTTTTAAATCTCTTACTTACTAATTTTTGAAATAATAATAAATTCATTTTATTTTATTCCAAATAAGCTAGTATGAATTTAAACAAACCTATTTTAGGACAAAACAAAAGGTTATAGCGATTTGAAATAGATAATTGTTTATATAGCTTTAAATATTTGAACTGGTTTGGCAAACAAATTTATTTTTTAATTCTCTTAGTTATTAATTTTTGGAATATTATTAGATTAGTGTTATCTTATTCTAAATAAACTTATATGAACAAAAATAATTATTTTATGATAGAACAAAATGCTATAATGATTTGAAGTTTATAATTGTTCAAATAATCATAACTATTTGAATTAGTTTGGTAAATAGATTTATTTTTTAAATCTCTTCTTTATTAATTTTTGAAAGATTAATAAATTAATATTATTTTATTATAAAAAAGCTTGAATGTTCAAATAAAATTCTTATATGACAAAATAAAAGGTAATAACAATTTAAAATAGATAATTATTGACATAGCCATAATTATTTGAATTGATTTGGTAAACATATTCATATTTTAAATCACTTACTTATTAAATTTTGGAATATTAATAAATTAGTTTTATTTTATTTCAAAAAAGCTTGTATGAACTAAAACGATTGTTTTATGATAAAGTAAAAGGTCATAACTATTTGAAATGGATAATTGTTCATGTAGTTTAACTATTTGAACTACTTTGGCAAAAAAAATTATTTTTTAAATCTCTTAGTTATTAATTTTTAGAATATTATTAAACTAGTATTTTATTTCAAAAAAGCTTATACGAATTGAAATAATTATTTTATAATAGTATAGAAGGTTATAACAATTTGAAATAGATAATTGTTCAAATAGGAATTGGTTCAGTAAACAGATTTATTTTTTAAATCTCCTACTTATAAATGTTTGAAATATTAATAAATTAGTATTATTTTATTCTGAATAGGCATATATGAAAAAATAATTGTTTTATGACAAAACAAAATTTCATAACAATTTGAAATATATAATTGTTCAAATGGCCATAATTATTTGAACTGATTCGATAAACTGACTTATTTTTTTAATCTCTACCTTATCAATTTTTTAATTATTAATAAAGTAATGTATTTTTATTTTGGATAAGCTTTTATGAATTGAAACAATTATTTTAAGATAAAGTCATATTTATTTTAAATAGATAATTGTTCAAATAGTCATAACTATTTGAACTTGTTTGGTAAACAAATTTATTTTTTAAAATTTCTTGCGTATTAATTTTCTAAATGTTAATAAATTAGTATTATTTTATTTTGAATAAGCATGTATGAACTGAAAAAATTATTTTATGACTAAACAAAAGTTCAAAACAATTTGAACTATATAATTGTTCTAATAGTCTTAACTATTTAAACTGGTTTGGCAAACACATTTATACTTTAAATCTCCTACTTATTAATTTAGCAATATTTTGCTCCAAATAAACTTGTATAAATAGAAACAATTGTTTTATGATAAAACAAAGATTATAACAATTTGAACTAGTTTGATAAACATATTTAGTTTTTAAATCTCTTATTAATTTTTGAAATATTAAAAAATTAGTATTATTTTATTCTGAATAATTTTGTATGAATAGAAACAATTGTTTTACGACAAAACAAAATGTCATAACAATTTGAAATAGATGATAGTTCAAATGGACATGACTATTTGAACTTGTTCAATAAACAAATTTATTTTTTAAATCTCCAACTTATTAATTTTTAGAATATTAATAAATTAGTATTATTTTATTTCAAATAAAACTATATGAGTAGAAAGAATTGTTTTATGACAAAACAAAAGATCATAACGATTTGAAATAGATAATTCTTCAAATAGTCATAACTATTTAAACTTATTCAGAAAATATATCTATTTGTTAAATTTTTACTTATTAATTTTTGGAATATTAATCAATTTATATTATTTTATTCGAAATAAGCTTGCATGAACATAACCAATTGTTTTATGACAAAACAAAAGGTCATAATGTTTTGAAATAGATAATTGTTTAGATAGTCATAACTATTTGAACATGTTTAGTAAATAAATTCATTTTTTAATTCTCTTACTCATTAATTTTTGAAATATTAATAAATTAGTATTATTTTATTTTGAACAAGTTTGTATAAACTAAAACAATTATTTTATTATAAAAGAAAAGGTCACAATGATTTAAAATAGATAATTATTCGCATAGTCATGACTATTTAAACTTGTTTAGTAAATAGATTTATTTTTTAAATCTTTTACTTATTATTTGTTAAAATATTAATAAATTAATATTATTTTATTGTAAATAAGCTTGTATAATCAGAAACAATTGTTTTACGACAAAACAAAAAGTCATAACAATTTAAATTAGTATTATTTTAATCCAAAAAAGCTTGTATGAATATAAACTATTGTTTTATAATAGAACAAAATGTCATAATAATTTGAAATAAATAATTCCTCAAATACTTATAATTATTTGAACTAGTTTGATAAATAGGTTTATTTTTTAAATCTCTTATTAATTTTTGAAATATTAATAGATTAGTATTTTTTATTTTGAACAAACTTATATGAACGAAAACATTTATTTTACAACAAAACAAAAGGTCATAACAATTTGAAATAGATAATTGTTCAAATAGTCATAATTATTTGAACTGGTTAGGTAAATAGAATTATTTTTTAAATCTTATATTAATTTTTGAAATATCAATAAATTCATTTTATTTTATTTTGAATAAGCTAGTATGAATTGAAAAAAATTATTTTATGGCAAAACAAAAATAATTTAAAATCAATAATTATTCATATAGTCTTAACTATTTAAACTAGTTTGGCAAACAAATTTATTTTTTAAATCCCGTAGTCATTAATTTTTGAAATATTATTATATTACTATTATTTTATTTCGAATAAGCTTATATGAATAGAAATAATTGTTTTATGACAGAACGAAAGGTTATAATGATTTGAAGTATACAGCTATTCAAATAGTCATAACTATTTAAACTAATTCGGTAAACAGATTTATTTTGTAAATCTCTTATTAATTTTTGAAATATTAATAAATTAGTATTATTTTATTTCGAATAAACTTGTACACTCAAAAACAATTGTTATATGACCAAACAAAAGGTAATAATGATTTGAAATAGATATTTGTTGAAATGGCCACAATTATTTGAATTGATTTGGTAAACAGATTCACTTTTTAAATCACTTACTTATTAATTTTTAGAATATTAATAAATTAGTAGTATTTTATTTTGAATAAACTTGTATGAACTGAAACAATTGTTTTGTGACAAAACAAAAGGTCATAATGATTTTTAATAGACAATTGTTCAAATAATCATAACTGTTTGAATTTGATCAGTAAAAAAATTAATTTTTTTAAACTCTTGTTTATTAATTTTTGAAATATTAAGAAATTAGTATTATTTTGTTTTGGATAAGCTTTTATGAAATGAAACAATTGTATTATGTCAAAACAAAAGGTCATAATGATTTTAAATAATCTATTATTCAAATAGTCATAACTAATTGAATTTGTTTGGTAAACGAATTTATTTTTTCAAATCTTTTGCTTATTAATTTTTTGAATGTTAATAAATTTAGATTATTTTATGCCAAATAAAAATGTAAGAAATGAAACAAATATTTTATGACTAAACAAAAGGTTAGAATGATTTGAAATAGATAATTATTCTAATAGTTTTAACTATTTGAACTAGTTTAGTAAATAAATTTCTTTTTTAAATCTCTTATTAATTTTTGAAATGTTATTAAATTAGTATTATTTTTAACCGAATAAGCTTCTATGATCTAAAATAATTGTTTAATGATAAAACAAAGATCTTAACAATTTGAGACTGATAATTGTTCAAATAGTCATAACTATTTGAACTAGTTTGATAAACATATTTATTTTTTAAATCTCTTACTTATTAATTTTTGAAATTTTAAAAAATTAGTATTATTTTATTTCTAATAAGCTTGTATGACCAAAAATAATTATTTTATGACAAAACAAAAAGTCATAACGATTTGAAATAGATAATCATTCAAATTGCCATAATTATTTTAATTAATTCAATAAACAAATTTATTTTTTAAATTTCTTACTTATTATTTTAGGAAATATTAATAAATTATATTATTTTATTCCATCTAAGCTTGTATTAACTTAAACAATTATTTTATGACAAATCAAAAGGTTATAATGATTTTAAATAGACAATTGTTCAAATGGTAAATAGATTTATTTTTTTAAATCTCTTTATCATTAATTTTTCAAATGCTAATAAGTTATTATTAATTTATTCTCAATAAGCTCGTATGAACTGAAGTTATTGTTTTATAACTAAGAAAAATGTTAGAACAATTTCAAATAGATAATTTTCTAATAAACTTAACCATTTGAGCTGATTTGGTAAACAAATTTATTTTTTAAATCTCTTACTTATTAATTTTTAAAATATTATTAAATTAGTATTATTTTAATCAGAATAAACTTGTATGAATAAAACAATTTTTTTGCAATAAAAGAAAAGATCATAATGATTTAAAATAGATAATCGTCCATGTAGTCTTAACTATTTGAACTGTTTTGGCAATTAGATTTACTTTTTAATTTTCTTGGTTATTAAGTTTTGAAATATTATTAAATTGTTATTATTTTATTCTGAATAAAATAGCATGAATAGAACCAATTGTTTGATGACAAAATAAAAGGTTATAACGATTTGAAATAGATAATTATTCAAATAGTTAAAACTATTTGAAATGGTTTAGTAAACAACGTTACTTTTTAAATCTCTTACTAATTAATTTTTCTAAATATTAATAAATTAGTATTATTTTATTTCAAACAAACTCATCTTAACAAAAACAATTGTTTTATGACAAAACAAAAAGTAATAATGATTTAAAATAGATAATTATTCAAATTGTTACAATTATTTAAACTGGTTTAGTAAATGAAATTATTTTCTAAATCTTTTACTTATAAATTTTTGAAATATTAATAAATTAGTTTTATCATATTTTGAATACGTTTGTATGAGCTAAAACAATTGTTTTATGACAAAATAAAAGGTCATCACAATTTGAAATAAATAATTGTTTATATAGTCTTAACTATTTGAACAAAAGGTCATAACAATTTAAAATAAATAAATGTTAATAAATTAGTATTATTTTATTTCAATTAAGCTTGTATGAACTAAAACAATTATTATATGACTAAACAAAAGGTCAAAAAGATTTCAAATAGATAATTATTCTAATATTTTAACTATTTGAACTGGTTTAGCAAACACATTTATTTTTTAAATCTCTTATTAATTTTCAAAATATTATTAAATTAGTATTATTTTTATCCAAATAAGCTTGGATGATCAGAAATAATTATTTTATGAGAAAATAAAGATCATAATGATTTGAGATTGATATTTGTTCAAATAGTCATAACTATTTGAACTGGTTTGAAAAATAGTTTTAGTTTTTGAATCTTTTGCTTACTAATTTTCAAAATATTAACAAAGCAGCATTATTTTATTTCAAATAAGTTTTTATAAACAGAAACAATTGTTTTATGACAAAACAAAAGCTTATAATGACTTTAAATAGCTAGAATGATTGGTCAAAAAGTTAAATCTTTTTAAACTTTTTCAGTAAATAGATATTTTTTTAAATCTCTTACTAATTAGTTTTTAGAATATTAATAAATTAGTATTATTTTATTCTAAATAGGCTTTTATGAACTAAAATAATTGTTTTATGACTAAAAAAAAAGTCAGAATTATTTGAAATAGATAAATGTTCTAATAGTCTTAACTATTTGAACTAGTTCAACAAACACATTTTTTTTAAAAAATTTCTTACTTATTAATTTTTGAAATATTATTAAATTAGTATTATTTTAATCTTAATAAGCTTGTATGAAAAGGAACAATTGTTTTATGACAAAATAAAGATCATAACATTTTGAGATAGATAATTGTTCAAATAGTCATAACTATTTGAATTGTTTTGGAAAATATATTTAGTTTTTAAATCACTTATTAATTTTTAAAATATTAATAGGTCAGTATTATTTTAATTTGAATAATTTTTCATGAATAGAAACAATTATTTTGTGACAAAATAAATGGTCATAACGATTTGAAATAGATAATAGCTCAAATAGCATGATTATTTGAACTTGTTTGATAAATAGATTTATTTTTTAAATCTCCAACTTATTAATTTTTAGAATATTCATAAATTAGTATTACTTTATTTCAAATAAAATTGTATGAATAGAAACAATTGTTTTATGATAAAACAAAAGATCATAATGATTTGAAATAAATAATTGTTTAAATAGTCATAACTATTTGAACTCGCTCGGTAAATAGATTTATTTTTTAAATTTTTTATTTATTAATTTTTAGAATTTTAATAAATTAGTATTATTTTATTTTGAATAAGCTTTTATGAATCGAAACAATTGGTTTATGACAAAACAAAAAGTCATAATGATTTGAAATAGATAATTGTTCAAATAGTCATAACTATATGAGCATGTTTAGAAAACATATTTATTTTTTAAATTTTTACTTATTAATTTTTAGAATATTAAATAATTTATATTATTTTTAAGCTTGCATGAACATAACCAATTGTTTTATGACAAAACAAATGGTCATAATATTTTGAAATAGATAATTGTTCAGATAGTCATAACTATTTGAACATATTCGGTAAATAAATTCATTTTTTAATTCTCTTACTCATTAATTTTTAGAATATTAATATATTAGTATTATTTTATTTCAAATAAACTTATGTGAATGGAAACAATTGTTTTATTACAAAATAAAAGGTCACAATGTTTTGAAATAGATAATTGTTCAAATAGTCATAACTATCTGAGCGTGTTTAGAAAACATATTTATTTTTTAAATTTTTACTTATTAATTTTTGGAATATTAAATAATTTATATTATTTTTAAGCTTGCATGAACAGAACCAATTGTTTTATTATAAAAAAAATGGTCATAATATTTTGAAATAGATAATTGTTTAGATAGTCATAACTATTTAAACATATTCAGTAAACAAATTCATTTTTTAATTCTCTTACTCATTAATTTTTAGAATATTAATATATTAGTATTATTTTATTTCAAATAAACTTATATGAATGGAAACAATTGTTTTATTACAAAACAAAAGGTCACAATGTTTTGAAATAGATAATTATTCAAATAGTCATGACTATTTGAACTTGTTTAGTAAACATTATTTTTAAAATCTTCTACTTATTATTTGTAGAAATATTAATAAATTAATATTATTTTAATCCGAACAAGCTTGTATGAACATAAATAATTATTTTATGATAAAACAAAAATTCATAACAATTTTAAATAAATAATTGTTCAAATAGTCATAAGATTTGAACATGTTCAATAAGCATATTTATTTTCTAAATCTTTTACTTATTAATTATCTTGTTATTAATAAATTTATATTATTTTATTTGAAATAAGCTTGTAGGAACAAAAAAATCATTTTATGACAAAACAAAAGGTTATAGCAATTTCAAATAGATAATTGTTCAAATAGTCATAATTATTTAAACTTGTTAAGTAAACAGATTCATTTTTTAAATCTCTTAATTATTAATTTTTGGAATATTAATAGCTTAGTATTATTTTATTTTTGAATAATTTTAGATTAACTGAAATAATTTTTTTATGACAAAACAAAAGGTCATAACAATTTGAAATAGATATTTATTCAAATAGTCATGACTATTTGATCTAGTTTGGTAAACATATTTATTTTTTAAATTTTTACTTATTAATTGTTGAAATTTAATAAATTAGTATTATTTTAATCCGAATAAGCTTATATGAAGATAAACTATTATTTTATAACAAAATAAAAAGTCATAACTATTTGAACTAGTTTAATAATCAGATTTAATTTTTAAATCTGATATTAATTTTGAAATATTAATAGATTATGACAAAATAAAAGGACATAACAATTTTAATTAGATAATTATTTATATAGCCTTAACTATTTGAATTGGTTCAACAAACAAATTTATTTTTTAAATCTCTTAGTTATTAATTTTCATGATATTATTAGATATTATTATTTTATTTCGAAGCATGTATGAGCATAAATAATTGTTTTGTCACAAAACAAAAGGTTATAACGACTTGAAATATATAATTGTTTAAATAATCATAATTATTTGAATTGGTTCGATAAACAAATAATCTCCTATTTATTAATTTTTTAAATATTAATAAATTAGTACTATTTTATTCCGAATTGGCTTGTATGATGAAAAACAATTGTTTTATGATGAAAAACAATTGTTTTATGATGAAAAACAAAACAAAAGCTCATAACGATTTGAAATAGATAATTGTTCAAATTGTCATAACTATTTCAATTGTTTTGTGATAAAACAAAAGGTCATAACAATTTTAAATAGATAATTGTTCAAATAGTCATAATTATTTGAACTTATTTTGTAAACAGATTTATTTTTTTAAATTCCTTACTAATTTTTTGAATGTTAATAAAATATTATTTTTTATTTCGAATAAGTATGTATGAACTTAAACAATTATTTTA
Source organism: Durio zibethinus (assembly GCF_047325235.1). Taxonomy (NCBI): domain Eukaryota; kingdom Viridiplantae; phylum Streptophyta; class Magnoliopsida; order Malvales; family Malvaceae; genus Durio; species Durio zibethinus. Next base: position 19,062 of record NC_143181.1, read on the forward strand.
TGACTAAACAAAAGATTAGAACGATTTGAAATAGATAATTGTTCTAATAGTCTTAACTATTTGACTGGTTCGATCAATACATTTATTTTTAAATCTCTTACTTATTAATTTTTAGAATTTTATTAGTTTAGCAATATTTTACTCCGAATAAATGTATATGAATAGAAACAATTATTTTATGATAAAACAAAGATCGTACTGATTTAAAATAGATAATTATTCAAATAGTCCAACTATTTTAATTGGTTCGGTAATCGGATTTAGTTTTTGAATCTTTTATTAATTTTTAAAATATTAACAAAATAGTATTTTTCTATTCTAAATAATTTTATATGAATAGAAACAATTATTTTATGACAAAACAAAATGTCATAACGATTTGAAATAAATAATATTTCAAATGGACATGACTATTTGAACTTGTTTGGTAAACATATTTATTTTTTAAATCTTCAACTTATTAATTTCTAGAATATTAATAAATTAGTATTATCTTATTTCGAATAAACTTGTATGAATAGAAACTATTGTTTTATGACAAAACAAAAGATCATAATGATTTGAAATAAATAATTATTTAAATAGTCATAACTATTTGAACTCACTCGGTAACCAGATTTATCTTTTAGATCTTTTAGTTATTAATTTTTAAAATTTTAATAAATTAATATTATTTTATTCCGACTAAGCCTTTATGAATAGAAACAATTGGTTAATGATTAAACAAAAGGCCATAACGATTTGAAATAGATAATTATTCAAATAGTTATAACTATTTGAACGCGTTTAGAAAACATATTTATTTTTAAAATTTTGACTTATTAATCTTTGGAATATTAATAAATTTTTATTATTTTATTCAAAATAAGCTTGAATGAATATTAATAAGTTACTAATATTTTATTCAAATAAGCATCTATGAATTAATACAATTTTTTATGACAAAACAAAAGATTATAGCAATTTGAAATAGATAATTATTCAAATAGTTATTACTATTTGAACTTGTTTGATAAACATATTTATTTTTTAAACTTTTACTTATTAATTGTTGAAATATTAATAAATTAATATTATTTAAATCCGAATAAGCCTTTATGAATAAAAATAATTTTTCAAATAGTCATAACTATTTAAACTTCTTTGATAAACAGATTTGAAAGGAGCTTGTATGAATAGAAAAAATTGTTTTATGACAAAACAAAAGGCTATAACAATTTGAAATAGGTAATTGTTCAAATAGTCATAACTATTTAAACTTGCTCAGTAAATAAATTCATTAATTCTTGGAATATTAATAAATTAGAATTATATTATTCTGAATAAGCTTTTACCAACAGAAACAATTTTTTTGTGACAAAACAAAAGGTTATAATGATTTGAAATAGATAATTATTCAAACAGTCATAACTATTTGTACTGGTCAAGCCAACAAATACATTTTCTAAATCCGTTACTTATTAATTTTAAATTAGCGTTACTTTGTTCTAAATAAGATTGTATGAATAGAAATAATTATTTTATGATAAAACAAATGGTCATAACAATTTGAAATAAATAATTATTCAAATAGTTATAACTAATTGAACTGATTTTGTAAATAGATTTATTTTTTAAATCTCTTACTTATTAATTTTTAAGATATTAATAAATTAATATTATTTTATTCTAAACAAATTTATATGAACAAAAACATTTGTTTTATGACAAAACAAAAAGTAATAACGATTTAAAATAAATAATCATTCAAATATTCATAATTATTTAAACTAGTTCAGCTAACAAAATTATTTTTTAAATTTTTTACTTATTAATTTTTGAAATATTAATAAATTTAATTTATTTTATTCTGAATAAATTAGTAAGAGCTGAAAAATTGTTGTACAATAAAACAAAATGTTATAACTATTTGAAATAGATAATTGTTCATATAGCCTTAACTATTTGAAGTGGCTTGGCAAACAATTGTATCTTTTAAATCTCTTAATTATTAATTGTCAAAATATTATTAGATTAGTATTATTTTATTCTAGATAAGCTTGTATGAACAAAAATAATTGTTTTATGATAGAACAAAAGGTTATAACTATTTGAAATATATAATTGTTCAAATAGTTATAATTATTTAAATTAGTTTGATAAAAAAATTATTTTTAGATCTCTTATAAATTTTTGAAATATTAATAAATTAGTTTTATTTTATTATGAATAAACTTGGATGAGCTGAATAATTATTTTATAACAAAGCAAAAGGTCATAACGATTTGAAATAGATAATTATTCATATAGTCTTAACTGTTTAAACTAGTTTACCAAACAAATTTATTTTTTAAATCTCTTAGTTATGAATTTTTAGAATATTATTAATTTTGTATTATTTTATTTTGAATAAATTTATATGAATATAAATAATTGTTTTATGATAAAACAAAAGGTTATAACAATTTGAAATAGATAATTGTTCAAATAGTCAAACTATTTAAACTTATTCAATAAATAGATTTATTTTTTGAATCTCATACTAATTCTTAAAATATTAATAAATTATTATTATTTTATTTCAAATAAACTTGTATGTTAAAAAATAATTGTTTTATGACAAAATGAAAGAAACTAACAATTTTATTTCAAATAAGCTTGTATGTTGAAAAACAATTGTTTTATGACAAAATGAAAAGTAATAATGATTTGAAATAGATAATTGTTCAAATGGCCATAATTATTTGAACTGATTTATTTTTTAAATCTCTTATTAATTTTCAAAATATTAATAAAGTAGTATTATTTTTATTTTGGATAAACTTTTGTGAACTAAAACAATTGTTTTATGACAAAACAAAAGCTCATAACAATTTTAAATAGATAATTATTCAAACAGTCATAACTATTTGAACTTGTTCAGTAAACAGATTTATTTTTTTCAAATCTCTTGCTTATTAATTTTTTAAAAGTTTATAAATTAGTATTATTTTCTTTCAAATAAGCTTGTATGAATTGAAACAATTATTTTATGACTAAACAAAAAAGTTAGAATGATTTGAAATAGATAATCATTCTAATAATCTTAACTATTTGAACTAATTCACAAATACATTTATTTTTTAAATCTCTTACATATTAATTTAAAAAATATTATTAAATTAGTATTATTTTTATTTGAATCAACTTGTATGAAAAGAAACAATTGTTGTATAACAAAATAAAGATAATTACAATTTGAGATAGATAATTTTTCAAATAGTCATAGCTATTTAAACTGGTTTAATAAACATATTGAGTTTTTAAATCTCTTATTAATTTTTAAAATATTAATAAATTAGTATTAGTTTATTTTGAATAATTCTATATGAATAGAAACAATTGTTTTACGACAAAACAAAAGGTTATAACAATTTAAAATAGATAATTATTCAAATGGACATGACTATTTGAACTTGTTTGGTAATCATATCTATTTTTTAAATTTCCTACCATTAATTTAAAGAATATTAATAATGTAGTATTATTTTATTCCAAATAAACTTGTATGAATAGAAAGAATTGTTTTATGACAAAACAAAAGATCATAACTATTTGAAATGAAAAATTGTTGAAACAATCATAACTATTTGAGCTTATTCGGTAAACAGATTTATTTTTTAAATCTTTTACTTATTAATTTTTGGAATATTAATAAATTAGTATTATTTTATTTTGAATAAGCTTGTATGGACAGAAACAATTAGTTTATTACAAAACAAAAGGCCATAACTATTTGAAATAGATAATTGCTCAAATAGTTGAACTATTTGAACGTGTTTTGAAAACAAATTTATTTTTTAAATTTTTAATTATTAAATTTTTTAATATTAATAAATTTAATTATTTTATTTGAAATAAGCTTATATGAATAAAAACAATTGTTTTATGACAAAACAAAAGGTCATAATGATTTGAAATAGATAATTGTTTAAACAATCATAACTATTTAAACTTGTTCAGTAAACAGATTCATTTTTTTTAAATCTCTTACTCATTAATTTTTAGAATATTAATAAATTAGTGATATTTTATTTCAAATAAGCCAATATGAACTGATACAATTGTTTTATGACAAAATAATAGATCATAATGATTTGAAATAGATAATTGTTCAAATAGTTATGACTAGTTAAACTTGTTCAGTCAATATATTTATTTTAAAATCTTTTACTTATTAATTTTCAAATATTAATAAATTAATATTATTTTAATCTAAATAAGCTGGTATGAAGAAAAACAATTGTGTCATGACAAAACAAAAAGTCATAACGATTTGAAATAAATAATTATTCAAAAAGTCATAACTATTTGAACTTATTCGATAAACAGATTTTTTTAATCTTTTACTTATTAATTGTCTAAATATTAATAAATTTGTATAAGTTTATTTGAAATAAGCTTGTATGAATAGAAAATTTTGTTTTATGACAAAACAAAAGGTTATAGTGATTTGAAATAGATAATTGTTCAAATAGTCATAATTATTTGTACTTGTTCGATAAATAAATTCATTTTTTAAATCTCTTACTTAAGAATTTTTAGAATATTAACAAAATAGAATTATGCTATTTCAAATAAGTTTATATGAATAAAAACAATTGTTTTGTGACAAAACAAAAGGTCATAATGATTTGAAATAGATAATTATTCAAATAGTCATAACTATTTGTACTGGTTAGGCCAATAGATTCATTTAGTATTACTTTATTTCGAATAATACTGTATGAATAGAAACAATTGTTTTATGACAAAATAAATCGTCATAATGATTTGAAATAAATAATTGTTTAAATGTTATAACTAATTGAATTGGTTTAGTAAACAAATTTATTTTTTAAATTTCTTACTTCGTAATTTTAAAAATATTAATAAATTAATAATATTTTATTTCAAACAAACTTATGTGAAAAAAAATATTTGTTTTATGACAAAACAAAAGGTCATAATGATTTAAAATAGATAATTGTTCAAATAGTTATAATTATTTGAACTGGTTAGGTAAACAGAATTTTTTTAAAATCTCTTACTTATTTAGTTTTGAAATATTAATAAATTTGTTTTATTTTAATCTGAATAAGTTACTGAAAACTAAAAAAATTGTTTTACAACAAAACAAAAGGTCATAATGATTTGAAATAAAGAATTGTTCATATAGCCTTAACTATTTGAACTAGTTTAGCAAACAAATTTATTTTTTAAATCTTTTAGTTATTAATTTTTAGAATATTATTATATTAGTATTACTTTATTCCAAATAAACTTGTGTGAACAAAATAACTGTTTTATGAGATAACAAAGGGTCATAACAATTTAAAATATATAATTGTTCAAATAGTTATAACTATTTAAATTGGTTCAGTAAACATATTAACTTTTTAAATCTCTTACTTATTAATTTTTGAAATATTAGTAAATTGGTATTATTTTATTCTAAATAGGCTTGTATGGTGAAAAAAATTTGTTTTATGAGAAAACAAAAGTTCATAATGATTTGAAATAGATAATTGTTCTAATTGCTATAATTATTCGAACTAATTTGATAAGTTGATTTATTTTTTAAATCTCTAACTTATCAATTTTTGAAATATTAATAAAGTAATAGTTATTTTATGATAAAATAAAAAGGTCATAACGATTTTAAATAAATAATTGTTCAAATAAAAATAACTATTTGAACTTATTCAGTAAATAGTTTTTTTATTTTATACTTATTAATTTTTTGAATGTTAATAAATTAGTATTATTATATTTTGAATAAGCATGTAAGAACTAAAATAATTATTTTTTGACTAAACAAAAGATCAAAACAATTTGGAATAGATAATTGTTCTAATAGTCTTAACTATTTGAACTAATTCTAAAAACACATTTATTTTTAAATCCTTATTAATTTTTGAAATAGTAATAAATTGGTATTATTTTATTCTGAATAATTTTGTATGAATAGAAACAATTATTTTATGGCAAAATAAAATATCATAATGATTTGAAATAAATAATAGTTGAAATGGACATGATTATTTGAACTTGTTTAGTAAACAAATTTATTTTTTAAATCTCTAACTTATTAAATTTTAGAATAATAATAAATTAGTATTATTTTATTCCAAATAAACTAGTATGAATAGAAACAAATGTTTTATAACAAAACAAAATATCATAACGATTTGAAATATATAATTGTTTAAAAAGTCATAACTATTTGAACTTGCTCAGTAAATAGATTTATTATTTAAATCTTTTACTTATTAATTTTGGAAATATTAATAAATTAATATTATTTTATTTTGAATAAGCTTCTATAAATAGAAGCAATTGGTTTATAGCAAAACAAATTGTCATAACAATTTGAAATAGATAATTGTTTAAATAGTCATAACTATTTGAACGTGTTCAAAAAACATATTTATTTTTTTAATTTTGACTTATTAATTTTTCGAGTTTTAATACATTTATTATTATTTTATTCAAAATAAGCTTGCATGAATAGAACCAATTATTCGATGACAAAACAATGGTCATAACGTTTTGAAATAGATAATTATTTAGATAGTCATAACTATTTAAACTTGTTCAGTAAATAGATTCATTTTTTTAATTCTCTTACTCATTAAATTTCGGTATATTAATAAATTAGAATTATTTTATTTCAAATAAGCTTATATTAATTGAAATATTTGTTTTATTACAAAACTGAAGGTCACAATGATTTGAAATAGATAATTATTCAAATAGTAATGACTATTTGAATTTGTTCGGTAAGCATATTTATTTTTTAAATCTTTTACTTATTTATTGTTGAAATATTAATAAATTAATATTATTTTAATCTGAATAAGCTTCTATGAATAGAAACAATTGTTTTATGACAAAACAAAAAATCATAACAATTCTGTTTGTAAAACTATTTCACATAATTATGACTATTTGAATAATTATCTATTTCAAATCGTTATTACCTTTTGTTTTATCTTAAAACAAATTTCTTTGTTCATATAAGTTTATTCGAAATAAAATAATATTAATTTATTAATATTTCAAACATTAATACGTAAGAGATTTAAAAAATAAATCTGTTTACCAAACTAGTTCAATTTGTTATAACTATTTGAACAATTATTTATTTCAAATCGTTATGACCATTTGTTTTATCATAAAACAATTGTTTTTGTTTATACAATCTTATTCAGAATAAAGTAATGTTAATTTATTAATATTCTTAAAATTAATAAGTAACGGATTTAGAAAATGTACCTGTAGGCTTAACCAGAACAAACAATTATGACTGTTTGAACAATTATTTATTTAAAATCATTATGACCTTTTGTTTTGTCATAAAATAATTGTTTCTGTTCATACAAGCTTATTCGAAATAACATAATTCTAATTTATTAATATTCCAAAAATTAATTAGTAAGATATTTAAAAATGAATCTATTTACAGAACAAGTACAAATAGTTATGGCTATTTAAACAATTAACTATTTCAAATTGCTATAACTTCTTGTATTGTCATAAAACAAATTTTTTTATTCATAAAAGTTTATTTCAAATCTGTTTACCGAATAATTTCAAATCGATATGACTGTTTAAACAATTATTTATTTCAAATTGTTATGACCTTTTGTTTTGTCATAAAACAATTATTTTTCTTTATACTAACTTATTTGAATTAAAATAATATTAATTTATTAATATTTTGACAATTAATAAGTAAAAGATTTAAAAAATAAATATGTTTAGCGAACAAGTTCAATTAATAATAACTATTTAAATAATTATTTATTTTAAATCATTTATGATCTTTTGAGTTATCATAAAATGATTGTATCAATTCATATAGGCTTATTCGAAACAAAATAATACTAACTTATTACTATTTCAAAAATTAATGAGTAAGAGATTTAAAAAATGAATCTATTTACCAAATAAGTTCAAATAGTTATGACTATTTGAACAATTATCTATTTTAAATTATTATGATTTTTTGTTTTGCCATAAAACAATTGTTTCTATTCATACAAGTTTACTTCGAATAAAATAATGTAAATTTACTAATATTCCAAAGATTAATAAGTAAAAATTTAAAAAATAAATCTGTTTTCTAAATACATTCAAATAATTATGGTTATTCGAACAATTATTTATTTCAAATCATTATGACCTTTTGTTTTGTCATAAACCAATTGCTTCTATTCATAAAAACTTATTCTAAATAAAATAATATAATTTGTTCAAATTCTAAAAATTAGTAAGTAAAAGATTAAAAAAATAAATATGTTTGCCAAGTGAGTTCAAATAGTTATAACTATTTAAATAATTATTTATTTCAAATCATTATGATATTTGGTTTTATCATAAAACAATTGTTTCTATTCATACAAAATTATTCAGAATAAAATAGTATTAATTTATTAATATTTTAAAAATTAATAAGAGATTTAAAAACTAAATCTGTTTATTGAACCATTTCAAATAGTTATGACTATTTGAACAATTATCTATCTCAAATTGGTATTATCTTTGTTTTGTCATAAAACAATTGTTTTTGTCTATACATACTGATTCAAAGTAAAATATTGCTAAACTAATAATATTTTAAAAATTTATAAGTAAGAGATTTAAAAAATAAATGTATTTGCCGAATTAGTTCAAATAGTTGTTTATTCATAAAATAGTTGTTTTAGTTCAATCATGCTTATTCGAAATCAAAGAATACTATTTTATTAACATTCAAAAAATTAATAAGCAAGGAATTTTAAAAAATAAATCTATTTACCAAAGAAGTTCAAATAGTTATAACTATTTGAATAATTATCATTTTAAAGTTGTTATAACCTTTTGTTTTATCATAAAACAATTGTTTCATTTCATAAAAGCTTATCCAAAATAAAATAATATTACTTTATTAATATTTCAAAAATTGAGAAGTTGGAGATTAAAAACATAAATTAGTTTATCAAATCAGTTTAAATAATTATGGTTATTGGAACAATTATCTATTTCAAATCGTTTTGAACTTTTGTTTTGTCATAAAACAATTGTTTTTCATTATACAAGCCTATTCATAATAAAATATTACTAACTTATTAATATTTCAAAAATTAATAAGTAGGAGATTGTCTGTTTATTGAACCAATTTAAATAATTATGACTATTTTAACAATTATATATTTCAAGTCATTATAACCATTTGCTTTGTCATAAAACACTTATTTATATTCATACAAGCTTCTTCGAAATAAAATAATACTAATCTAATAATATTATTAAAATTAATAATTAAGAGATTTGAAAAATAAATTTGTTTGTTGAACCAATTCAAATAGTTAAGGCTATATGAATAATTATCTATTTCAAATTGTTATGTCCTTTTTGTTTTGTCGTAAAACAAATGTTTTTCTTCATATATGTTTATTCAAAATAAAATAATATTAATTTATTAATATTTTGAAAATTAATAAGAGATTTAAAAAATAAATTTGTTTACCAAACCAACTCAATTAGTTATAACAATTTAAATAATTATTTATTTCATATCGTTATGACCATTTGTTTTGTCTTAAAACAATTATTTCTATTGATATAGTCTTATTTAGAATAAAGTAATGTTAATTTATTAATGTTCTAAAAATTAACAAGTAATAGATTTAAAAAATGAATTTGTTGACCTGACCAGTGCAAATAGTTATGACTAGCTGAACAATTATCTATTTCAAATCATTATGACCTTTTATTTTGTCACAAAACAATTGTTTATGTTTATACAAGCTTATTGCAATAACACAAATCTAATTTATTAATATTCCAAAAATTAATAAACAAGAGATTTAAAAACTGAATTTGTTTACCGAACAAGTTCAAATAGTTATGACTATTTGAACAATTACATATTTTAAATTGCCATCACCTTTTGTTTTGTCATAAAATAATTTTTTCTATTCCTACAAGCTTATTTCAATTAAACTAATACAAATTTATTATCATTCAGACAATTAATAAGTAAAAGATTTAAAAAATAAATATGTTTACTACATAAGTTCAAATACTTATGACTAATCATTATGACTTTTAATGATTTGAAATATATATTTTTCAAATAGTTATAATTATTTGAACTAGTTCAGTAAATAAAATTATTTTTTAAATCTCTTATAAAATTTTGAAATATTAACAAATTAGTTTTGTTTTATTCCAAATAAACTTGTATGAGCTGAAATAATTGTTTTATGATAAAAAAAAAGGTCATAACTATTTAAAATAGATAATTGTTCATATTGTCTTAACTATTTGAATTGGTTTAGGAAATGAATTTATTTTTTAAATCTCTTAGTTATGAATTTTTAGAATATTATTAAATTAGTATTATTTTATTTCGAATAAACTTGTATGAACAAAAATAATTGATTTATGACAGAAAAAAAGGTTATAACAATTTAAAATAGATAATTGTGCAAATTGTCATAACTATTTAAATTGGTTTGGTAAACAGATTTTTTTAAATCTCTTACTAATTCTTGAAATATTAGTAAATTAGTATTATTTTATTTTAAATAAGCTTGTATGTTGAGAAACAATTGTTTTATGACAAAATGAAAGGTAATAATGATTTGAAATATATAATTGTTCAAATGGTCATAATTATTTGAATTGATTCGGTAAATTAATTTATTTTTTAAATCTCTTGCTTATTAATTTTTGAAATATTAATAAAATAGTATTATTTTATTTTGGATAAGTTTTTATGTACTGAAAGAATTGTTTTATGATAAAACAAAAATTCACAATGATTTTAAATAGATAATTGTTCAAATAACCATAACTATTTGTACTTGTTTAGTAAATATATTTATTTTTTCAAATCTCTTGTTTATTAATTTTTTGAATGTTAATAAATTAGTATTATTTTATTCTGAATAAGCTTGTATGAACTAAAACAATTATTTTATGATAAAACAAAATCTTAGAATGATTTGAAATAGATAATATACTAATAGTTTTAACCATTTGAACTAATTCAGCAAACACATTTATTTTTTAAATCTCTTACTAATTTTTGAAATATTATTAAATTAGTATTATTTTTATCCAAATAAGCATATATGATCAGAAACAATTTTTTTATGACAAAACAAAAATCATAGCAATTTGAGATTGATATTTGTTCAAATGGTCATAACTATTTGAACTAGTTCAAACAACAGCTTTAATTTTTAAATCTCTTACTTAATAATTGTTACCTTTTTAGGTAAGATGGTAATCCGAGAGGGGGGTGAATTGGATCTCTTCAAATTTTTTTTCAAAAAAATGATTTCAATATAATTGAATGGAAATTAAAACCAATATCAAAATATAATGCAAATAATAATGAATTGATGAACTATAAGCAAGTATAAACTATAATCAAAATAAAGAGATAGGGATAGAGAAATAAAATAGAAGGATTTATAGAGGTTCAATCTTTCTCCACAAGGCATCTACATCCTCTCTCTTGGTTGTCGACACCAAGGCTTCAATCTACTATTCTTGAATTGAAATTATAACCCTATCTTTTTCTCTTAAAGGCTTAAGATAGAAACCTTACACTCTCTACTTTCTAGGCTAAGTAGTAACCTCTCAATCTCACAAATTTATTAATAAGTAATTTATTAATATTAATATTAATTTATTAATATTTCAAAAATTAATAAGTAAGAGATTTAAAAAATAAATTTAATTACCAAACTGGCTCCTATTTCAACAATTATCTATTTCAAATTATTATAACCTTTTATTCTGTCATAAAATAATTGTTGTAGTTCATATAAATTTATTCATAATAAAATAATACTAATTTAATAATATTCCAAAATTAACAACTAAGAGATTTAAAAAATTAATATGTTTATCAAAGCAATTCAAGCAATTAAGACTATATGAACAACTATCTATTTCAAATCATTAAGACATTTTGTTTTGTCATAAAATAATTATTTCAGTTCATAGAAGCTTATTCAAAATAAAATAATAAATTATTAATGTTATGAAAATTAATAAGTAAGTGATTTAAAAAGTAAATCTGTTTACCGAATTAGTTCAAATAATTATGGTCATGCCAACAATTATCTATTTCAAATCATTATTACCTTTTTTTTTTGTCATATAACAATTATAGTTGAAAATTCAAGCTTATTTGGAATAAAATAATACTAATTTATTAATCTTTCAAAAATTAATAACTAAGAAATTTAAAAAATAAACCTATTTATTGAACTATCTCAAATAGTTATGACTATTTAAACAATTGTAAACTTCAAATCCTTACAACCTTTTGTATTGTCATAAAACAACTATTTTGTTCATATAAGCTTTTTCGAAATAAAATAACACTGATCTAATAATATTCCAAAAATTAACAACTAAGCGAATTAAAAAAATTTTATTTGTCGAATTAGTTCAAATATTTAAGACTATATGAACAATTATCTATTTCAAATTGTTATGACTTTTTATTTTGTCATAAAATATGTTTTTTTTAATTCATATTACCTTATTTGGAATAAAAATAGAATGAATTTATTAATATTTCAAAAATTAATAAGTAAGTGATTTAAAAAATAATTTTGTTTACGTAAATAGTTCAATAATTATGACTATTTGAACAATTATCTATTTCAAATCATTATAACCTTTAATTTTTTCATAAAGCAAATGTTTTTGTTCATATAAGTTTAATTGGAATAAAATAATACTATTCTATTAATATTTCAAATATTAATCAAAGATTTAAAAAAAAATCTATTTATCAAACTAGTTTAAATAGTTAAGACTATTTGAGCAATCATTTATTTCAAATCATTATGACTTTTTGTTTTGTTATAAAACAATTGTTTTTATTTATACAAGCTTATTCAGATTAAAACAATACTAATTGATTAATATTTCAACAATTAACAAGTAAAAAATTTTAAAAATAAATATGTTTACTGAACTAGATCAAACAATCACGATTATTTGAATAATTATTTATTTCAAATTGTTATGACTTTTTGTTTTGTCATAAAAGAATTGTTTCAGTTCATATAAGCTTATTAGGAATAAAAAAATACTAATTTATTAATAATCCAAAAATTAATAATAAAGAGATTTAAAAAATGAATCTGTTTATTGAACATGTTTAAATAATTATGACTATTTTAACAATTATCTAATTGAAATCGCTATAACCTTTTGTTTTGTTAAAAAAGAATTTTTTCTATTCATAAATGCTTATTTCAAATAAAATAATACAAATTTATTAATATTAAGATAATTAATAAGTAAAATATTTAAAAAATAAATTTGTTTACTGAATAAGTTCAAATCATTATGACTATATGTGCAATTAGTTATTTTAACTTGTTATGACTTTTTGTTTTGTCATAAAAAAATTGTTTCTATTCATACAAGTTTATTCGGATTAAAATAATACAAATTTATAAATATTTCAATAAATAATAAGTAAAAGATTTTAAAAAATAAATATGTTTATAGAACAAGTTCAAATAGTCATGACTATTTGAATAATTATCTATTTCAAATTATAATGACCTTTTCTTTTGTAATAAAATAATTGTTTCAGTTCATATAAGTTTGCTTGAACTAAAATAATACTAATTTACTAATATTCCAAAAATTAATGAGTAAAAGAATGAAAAAAAGAATCTATTTACTGAAAAAGTTTAAATAGTTTTGACTATCTAAACAATTATCTATTTCAAAACATTATGACTTTTTATTTTATCATAAAACAATTGGTTCTATTCATGCAAGCTTTTTCCGAATAAAATAATTTAAATTTATCAATATTCCAAAAATTAATAAGTAAAAATTTTAAAAATAAATATATTTTCTGAACATATTCAAATAGTTATGACTTTTTGATTTGTCATAAACCCATTGGTTTTGTTCACAAAAGCTTATTTGGAATAAAATAATACTAATTTATTAAACTTCCAAAAAATTAATAAGTAAAAGATTTAAAAAATAAATCTATTTACCGAGTGAGTTCAGATAGTTATGATTATTTAAACAATTATTTATTTCAAATTGTTATAATCTTTTGTTTTGTCATAAAGCAATTGTTTCTATTCATGCAAAATTATTCAAAATAAAATAATACTAATTTATTAATATTTCAAAAATTAATAACAGATTTAAAAACTAAAATTGTTTACAAAATGAGTTCAAATAGTTATGACTATTTGAATAATTATCTATCTCGAATCATTAGGATCTTTGTTTTGTCATAAAACAATTGTTTCTATTCATACAAGCTTATTCGAAGTAAAATATTGCTAAACTAATAATATTTTAAAAATTGATAAGAGATTTAAAAAATTAATGTGTTTACTGAACCAATTCAAATAGTTAAGACTATTAGAACAATTATCTATTTCAAATCATTCTGACCTTTTATTTAATCATAAAATAATTGTTTTAGTTCATACATGCTTATTCGAAATAAAATAATACTCTTGTATTAACATTCAAAAAATTAATAAGCAAGAAGTTTAAAAAAATAAATTTGTTTATCAAACAAGTTCAAATAGTTATAACTATTTGAACAATTATCTATTTAAAATTGTTATAACCTCTTGTTTTATCATAAAACAATTGTTTCAATTCATAAAAGCATATCCAAAATAAAATAATATTACTTTATTAATATTTCAAAAATTGAGAAGTTGAAGATTTAAAAAATAAAATCAGTTTATTGAATCGGTTCAAATAATTATTGCCATTTAAACATTATCTATTTCAAATCTTTATGATTTTTTGTTTTGTCATAAAACAATTGTTTTTCATCATACAAGCCTATTCTGAATAAAATAATACTAATTTATTAATATTTCAAAAATTAATAAGTAGGAGATTTAAAAAATAAATATGCTTATAAAACCAATTCAAATAATTATGACTATTTGAACAATTATATATTTCAAATCATTATAACCTTTTGTTTTGCCATAAAACAATTATTTATGTTCATACAAGCTTATTTAGAATACAATAATACTAATATAACAGTATTATGAAAATTAATAACTAAGAGCTTTAAAAAATAAATTTTTTTATCGAACTAATTCAAATAGTTAAGGCTATATGAATAATTATCTACTTCAAACTGTTATGACCTTTTTTTTTGTCTTAAAACAAATGTTTTTGCTCATATAAGTTTGTTCAAAATAAAATAATATTAATTTATTAATATTTTAAAAATTAATAAGAGATTTAAAAAGTAAATTTATTTACCAAACCAGTTTAAATAGTTATAATAATTTAAACAATTATTTATTTCAAATCATTATAACCATTTGTTTTGTCATAAAATAATTGTTTCTATTGATACTTTCTTATTCGAAATAAAGT
The DNA here is from genome assembly GCF_047325235.1 of Durio zibethinus. Classification (NCBI taxonomy): domain Eukaryota; kingdom Viridiplantae; phylum Streptophyta; class Magnoliopsida; order Malvales; family Malvaceae; genus Durio; species Durio zibethinus. The sequence continues at coordinate 34,473 of NC_143181.1, forward strand.
AATGCTAATTTGTTAATATCCTAAAAATTATTAAGTAATGGATTTAAAAAATGAATCTATTGGCTTGACTAGTACAAATAGTTATAACTATTTGAACAATTATCTGTTTTGAAGTGTTATAACCTTTTGTTTTGTCACAAAATATTTTTTTCTATTCATACATGCTTATTTCAATTAAAATAATACAAACAAATAGTTATAACTGTTTGAACAATTATCTGTTTCGAAGTGTTATAACCTTTTGTTTTGTCACAAAATAATTTTTTTCTATTCATACATGCTTATTTCAATTAAAATAATACAAATTTATTAATATTTAGACAACTGATTAGTAAAAGATTTAAAAAAATAAATTTGTTTATCGAATAAGTTCAAATAGTTATAAATATTTGAACAATTATTTATTTCAAATCGTTATGATTTTTTGTTCTGTTGTAAAATTATTGTTTTTGTTCACACAAGCTTATTTAGATTACAATAATATTAATTTATTAAAATTTTTCCAATTAATAAGTAAAAGATTTTAAAAATAAATATGTTTACCGAACAAGTTCCAATAGTCATAACTACTTGAATAATTATCTATTTCAAATCGTTATGACCATTTGTTTCATCATAAAACAATTGTATCAATTCATATAGGCATATACAAAATAAAATAATTCTAATTTATTAATATTCCAAAAATTAATGAGTAAGAGATTTAAAATGTGAATCTATTTACTGAACAAGCTCAAATAGTTATGACTATTTGAACAATTATTTATTTCAAATAGTTATGATCTTTTATTTTGTCATAAAACAATTATTTCTATTCATACAAGTTTATTCAAAATAAAATAATACTAATTTATTAATATTCTAAAAATTAATAGGTAGGAGATTAAAAAAATAAATATGTTTACCAAATAAGTTCAAATAGTCATGTCCATTTGAAAAATTATCTATTTCAAATCGTTATGACCTTTTGTTTTGTCATAAAACAAATGTTTCTGCTCATACAAAATTATTCAAAATAAAATAATATCAATTCATTAAGATTTTAAAAATTAATAAGAGTATTAAAAACTAAATCTGTTTATCGAACTAATTCAAATATTTATGACTTTTTGAACAATTATATATCTCAAATCATTATGATCTTTATTTTGTCATAGAACAATTGTTTCTTTTCACATAAGCTTATTCAGATTAAGAAAATACTAATTTAATAATAAAAATAAATGAGTTTTGCCAAACCAGTTCAAATAATTAAAACTATTAGAATAATTATCTATTTCAAATCATTCTGACATTTTGTTTAGTCAAAAAACAATTATTTCAGTTCATACAAGCTTATTGGAAATAAAATAATACTAATTTATTAAAATTCAAAAAATTAGTCAGCAAGAGATTTAAAAAAATAAATATGTTTATAAAAAAAGCTCAAATAGATATGGCCATCTCAACAATTATCTATTTCAAATTGTTATTACCTTTTGTTTAGTCATACAAGAATTGTTTTTTATCATACAAGGTTGTTCAAAATAAAATAATACTAATTGATTAATCTTTCAAAAATTAATCAGTAAGAGTTTTAAAAAATAATTCTGTTTACCGAACCAATTCAAAAAGTTATGACTATTTGAACAATTGTATACTTCAAATCAATTATTTTAAAAAATAAAACCTTTTGTTCCATCTTAAAATAATAATTTATGTTCATACAAGCTTATTTGAAATAAAAATAATAGTAATCTAATAATATTATGAAAATTAATCACTAAGAGATTTAAAAATTAAATTTGTTTGTCGAACCAGTTTAAATAGTTAAGACTATATGAATAATTATCTATTTCAAATCTTTATAACCTTTTCTTCTGTCATAAAATAATTTTTTCAATTCAAATAGCTTATTCAGAACAAAGTAAAATGAATTTATTAATATTTCAAAAATTAATAAGAGATTTAAAAAATAATTCTATTTATCTAACTAATTCTAATAATTATGACCATTTGAACAATTATCAATTTGAAATCATTATGACCTTTGGTTTTGTTATAAAACAAATGTTTTTATTAATATAAGTTTGTTTGGAATAAAACAATGCTAATCTATTAATATTCCAACAATTAATAAGAGATTTAAAAAATAAATCTTTTTATCAAACCAGTTCAAATATTTATAACTATTTGAACAATTATCTATTTTAAATTGTTATGACCTTTTGTTTTGTCATAAACAATTGTTTTAGTTCATAAAAGCTTATCCAAAATAAAATAAAAGTTGTATTAATATTTCAAAAGTTAATAAGTAAGAGATTTAAAAAATAAATTAGTTTACTGAATCAGTTCAAATCATTATGGCCATTTAAACAACTATCTATTTCAAATTGTTGTTATCTTTGTTTTCTCATAAAACAATTGCTTTTCAATATAGAAGCTTATTCGAAATAAAAAAAAAATACTAATTTACTAATATTTCAAGAATTAATAAGAGATTTAAAAAATAAATTCATTTACCAAACCAGTTTAAATAGTTATGACTATTTGAACAATTCTCTATTTCAAATTGTTATAACCTTTTGTTCTATCATAAAATAATTGTTTCTATTTATATAAGCTTATTCGAAATAAAATAATACTAATTTAGTAATATTCTAAAAATTAATAATTAAGAGATTTAAAAAATAAATCAATTTGCTGAACTAGTTCAAATAGTTAAACTATATGAACAATTATTTATTTCAAATTGTTATGCCATTTTGCTTTGTCATAAAACAATTGCTTTTTGTTAATATAAGTTTGTTCGAAATAAAATAATACTAAGTTATTAATATTTTAGAAAATTAATTAGTAAGAGATTTAAAGAGTAAATCTTTTGTTGTAAAACAATTGTTTTATTCATACAAACTTGTTCTGATTAAAATAATGCTAATTTAATAATATTTCAAAAATTAATGAGTAAGAGATTTAAAAAATAAATTTATTTACTAAATCAGTTCAAATGGTTAAGATAATTAGAACAATTATCTACTTGAAATCGTTCTGACCTTTTGTTTAGTCATAAAACAATTTTTTCAGTTCATAGAAGCTTATTCAGAATAAATTAATACTAATTTATTAACATTCAAAAAATTAATAAGAAATAGATTTTAAAAAAAATCTGTTTACCAAACAAGTTCTAATAGTTATTACTATTTGAACAATTGTTAATTTAAAATCATTATAACCTTTTGATTTGTCACAAAACATTTGTTTCAATTAATACAAGCTTAGATGGATTAAAATAATACTAATTTATTAATACTCACTAAAATAATAAGTAAGAAACTTAAAAAATAAATGAGTTTATCGAATTAATTGAAATAATTATATACTTTTGAACGATTATCTATTTTAAATCGTTATGACTTTTGTTTGTCATAAAACAATTGCTTTTTACCACACAAGCTTATTTGAAATAAAATAATATTAATTTATTAATATTTCAAAAATTAATAAGAGATTTAAAAACCTAAATATGTTTACCGAACCAGTTCAAATAGTTATGACAATTTGAATAATTATTCATCTCAAATCATTAAGATCTATGTTTTGTCTTAAAACAATTGTTTCTAATCATATAAACTTATTTGGTTAAAATTAATACTAATCTAATAATATTTCAAAAATTAATAAGAGATTTAAAAAATAAATGTGTTTGGCAAGTCAATCGAATTGTTAAAACTATTAGAATAATTATCAATTTCAAATTGTTCTGACATTTTGTTTAGTCATAAAATATTTGTTTCATATTTTACAAGTTTATTCGAAATAAAATAATATAAATTTATTAACATTTAGAAAATTAAAAAGGAAATTATTTGAAAAAATAAATCTATTTACCAAACAAGTTCAAATAGTGATGACTATTTGAACAATTATTTATTTAAAATCATTATGACCATTTGTTTTGATATAAAATATTTGTTTCAGTTCATAAAGCTTATCCAAAATAAAATAATACTAATTTCTTAATAATTCAAAAATTAATAAGCAAGAGTTTAAAATAAATTTGTTTACCGAACAAATTCAAATAGTTATGGCTATTTGAACAATTGTCTATTTAAAATCATTATGACCTTTTGTTTTTTCATAAAACAATTGTTTGAATTCATACAAGCTTAGTTAAAATAAAATAATACTAATTTATTAATATTTCAAAAATTAATAAATAGTGATTTAAAAAGTAAATTTGTTTATCAAATCAGTTCAAATAATCATGGCCATTTCAACAATTATCTATTTCAAATTTTTATTACCTTTTATTTGGTCATATAACAATTATTTTTTATCAGATATGTTTATTCAAAATAAAATAATAGTAATTTATTAATCTTTCAAAAATTAATAAGTAAAAGATTTAAAAAAATAAATCTATTGACTGAACTAGTTTAAATAGTTATGACTATTTGAACAATTGTATACTTCAAATCGTTATAACCTTTTATTCTATCATAAAACAAGTATTTCTGTTCATACAAGCTTATTCGAAATAAAATAATACTAATATAAAAATATTCCAAAAATTAATAACTAAGAGATTTAAAAAAGAAATTTGTTTGTCAAACTAGTACAAATAGTTAAGACCATATGAATAATTATCTATTTCAAATCATTGTTGTTTTGTCATAAAATAATTTTTTCACTTCATACTAACTTATTCAGAATAAAATAAAATAAATTTATTAATATTTCAAAAAGTAAAATGTAAGTGATTTAAAAAATAATTTTATTTACCTAACCATTTTAAATAATTATGATTATTTGAACAATTATCTATTTCAAATCGCTATGACCTTTTTTTTTTGTCATAAAACAAATGTTTTTATTCATACAAGTTTGTTAAGAATAAAATAATACTAATCTATTAGTATTTCAAAAATTAATAATAGATTTTAAAAATAAATCTATTTATCAAACTAGTTAAAAAAGTTATGACTATTTGAGCAATTATTTATTTCAAATTGTTACAATTTTTTGTTCTATTACAAAACAATAATTTCTATTCATAAAAGTTTATTTAGATTAAAATAATACTAATTAATTAATATTTTGACAATTAATAAGCAAAATTTTAAAAAATAAATTGTTTACCAAACTAGATCAAAAAGTCATGACTATTTGAATAAGTATTTATTTCAAATCATTATGACCTTTTGTTTTGTGATAAAAAAATTATTTTAGTTCATATCAGCTTATTCGACATAAAATAATACTAAGTTATTAATATTCTAAAAATTAATAATTAAGAGATTTAAAAAATGAATATATTTACCGAAAAGTTTAAATAATTATGACTATTTGAACAACTATTCATTTGAAATTGCTATAACTTTTTGTTTTGTCACCAAATAATTTTTTCTATTCATACGAGCTTATTTCAAATAAAATAATACAATTTATTAATATTAAGACAATTGATAGGTAAAAGATTTAAAAAATAAATTTGTTTACTAAACAAGTTAAAATCTTTATGACTAATTGAACAATTATTTATTTCAAATTGTTATGACTTTTTGTTTTGTCATAAAACAATTGTTTTCTATTCATACAAGCTTATTCATATTAAAATAATATTAATTATTAAATATTTCAAAAACTAATAAGTAAAAGATTTAAAAAATAAATATGTTTATTGAACAAGTTCAAATAGTCTTGACTATTTGAATAATTATTTATTTCAAATCATTGTGACCTTTTGTTTTGTAATAAAACAATTGTTTTAGTTCATATAAGCTTATTTGAAATAAAATAATACTAATTCATGAATATTCTAAAGTTAATGAGTAAGAGAATTAAAAAATTAATTTCTTTATCAAACATTTCCAAATAGTTATGACAATCTAAAAAATTATCTATTTCAAAACATTATGACCTTTTGTTTTGTCATAAAACAATTGGTTCTGTTCATGCAAGCTTATTTCAAATAAAATGTTATAGATTTATTAATATTCCAAAAATTAATAACTAAAAGTTAAAAAATAAATATGTTTTCTTAACACATTTAAATAGTTATGACTTTTTGAACAATTATCTATTTCAAATCGTTATGACCCTTCGGTTTGTGATAAACCAATTGTTTCGATTCATAAAAGCTTATTCAGAATAAAATAATACTTATTTATTAAATTTTCAAAAATTAATAAATAAAAGATTTAAAAAAATAAATCTATTTACTGAGCGAGTTCAAATCGTTATGACTCTTCGAACAATTATTTATTTCAAATGTTATGATCTTTTGTTTTGTCATAAAATAATTGTTTCTATTCACACAATTTTATTTGAAAGAAAATAATACTAATTTATTAATATTCTAAAAATTAATGAGTTGGAGACTTAAAAAATAAATATATTCATCGAAAAGTTCAAATAGTCATGTCCATTTGAGTTATTATTTATTTCAAATAGTTATAATATTTTGTTTTGTCATAAAACAATTATTTTTATTTATACAAAATTATTTAGAGTAAAAAAATACTAATTTGTTAATATTTTAAAAATTAATGAGAGATTTAAAAACTAAATCTATTTCTCAAACCAGTTCAAATGTTATGATTATTTCAACAATTACCTATCTCAAATTGTTATGATTTTTGTCTTGTCATAAAACAATTGTTTCTATTCATACAAGCTTATTTGAACTAAAATATTACAAAATTAATAATATTCTAAAAATTAATAAGTAAGAGATTTAAAAAATAAATGTATTTGTCGAATAGGTTCAAATAGTTAAGACTATTAGAATAATTATCTATTTCAAATCGTTCTGACCTTTTGTTTAGTCGTAAAATAATTTTTTCAGTTCATAGATGCTTATTCAAAATAAAATAATACTAATTTATTATCATTCAGAAATTTAATAAACAAGAAATGTAAAACAATAAATTTGTTATTGAACAAGTTTAAATAGTTATGATATTTGAAGAATTATCTATTTATAAGAAGTATAACGTTTTGTTTTATCATAAAACAATTGTTTCAATTCATAAAGCATATCCGAAATAAAATAATATTACTTTATTAATATTTCAAAAATTAAAAAGTTAAAGATTTACAAAATAAGTCAGTTTATTGAATCACTTTAAATAATTATTGTCATTTAAACAATTATTTATTTCAAATTGTTACGAACTTTTGTTTTGTCATAAAATAAGTGTTTTTTATCATACAAGCCTATTTAAAATAAAATAATATTCATTTATTGATATTTCAAAAATTAATAAGAGATTTAAAAAATAAATTTATTTACCGAACCAGTTTCTATTTGAACAATTATCTATTTCAAATCATTAAAACCTTTTATTCTATTATAAAATAATTGTTTCAGTTCATATAAGCTTTTTTGGAATAAAATAATACTAATTTAATAATATTCCAAAAATTGATAACTAAGAGATGTAAAAAATAAATCTATTTGCTGAAACAGTTCAAATAATTAAGACTATATGAACAATTATCTATTTATCAAAAATTATGGTTTTTTGTTTGGTCGTAAAACAATTGTTTTTATAAAAGCTTATTTCAAATAAAATAATATTACTTTATTAATATTTCAAAAATTGATAAGTTAGAGATTTAAAAAATATGTCAATTTATTGAATTGGTTCAAATAATTTTGGCCATTTGAACAATTATCTATTTCAATTCGTTACAAATTTTTGTTTTGTTACAAAACAATTGTTTTCCATCATACAAGCCTATTTGGAATAAAATAATATTAATTTGTTAATCTTTCAAAAATTAATAAATAAGAGATTAAAAAAATAAATTTGTTTACCAAACCAGTTCCTATTTAAATAACTATCAATTTCAAATTGTTATAACTTTTTGTTTTGTTATAAAATAATTGTTTTAGTTCATATAAACTTATTCAAAATAAAATAATACTAATTTAATAATATTTCAAAAATTAATAACTAAGAGATTTAAAAAATTAATCTATTTACCAAAGCAGTTAAAACAGTTAAGATGTATGAACAATTATCTATTTCAAATTATTACGACCTTTTGTTTTGTCATAAAACATTTGTTTTGAGTTCATACAAACTTATTCAAAATAAAATAATAATAATTTATTAATATTTCGAAAAGTAATAAGTAAGTGATTTAAAAAATAAATATGTTTACCAAATAAGTTTAAATAATTATGGCCATGCCAACAATTAACTATTTCAAATAGTTATTACCTTTTGTTTGGTCATATAACAATTGTATTTGAACATTCAAGCTTATTCAGAATAAAATAATACTAATTAATCTTTCAAAAATTAATATGTAAAAAATTTAAAAAATAAATCTATTTACCGAACTAGTTCAAATAGTTATGACTATTTGAACAATTGTAAACTTCAAATCCTTATAACCTTTTGTACTATCATAAAACAATTATTTTTGTTCATATAAGCTTATTTGGAACTAAATAATACTAATCTAATAATATTCCTATAATTAATAACTAAGAGAATTAAAAAATACATTTGTTTGCCGAACCAATTTAAATATTTAAGACTATGTGAACAATTATCTATTTCAAATCGTTATGACCTTTTGTTTAGTCATAAAACAATTATTTCAGTTCATACAAGCTTATTTGAAATAAAATAATACTAATTTATTAAAATTCATAAAATTAATAAGTAAGAGATTTAAAAAAATAAATATGTTTATTGAATAAGCTCAAATAGATATGACTATTTTAACAATTATCTATTTAAAATCATTATAACATTTTGTTTTGTCATAAAACAATTGTTTCAGTTCATAAAAACTTGTCCGAACTAAAATAAAGCTACTTTATTAATATTTCAAAAATTATTAAGAGATTTAAAAACTAAAACTATATTCCAATCTAGTTCAATTAGTTATGACCATTTGAACAAATATCAATCTCAAATTGTTATGATCTTTGTTTTGTCAAAATAAAACTGTTTCTGATCATATAAGCTTATTCGAATAAAAATAATACTAATTTAATAATATTTCAAAAATTAATAAGTAAGAGATTTAAAAATAAATGTGTTTGCCAAATCAATTCAAATGGTTAAGACTATTAGAATAATTATCTATTTCAAGTTGTTTTAACTTTTTGTTTAGTAGTAAAACTATTGTTTTAGTTCATACAAGCTTATTCGGAATAAGCATTAATTTATTAACATTCAAACAATTAATAAGCAAAAGATTTGAAAAAATAAATTTGTTTACTGAGCAAGTTCAAATAGTTATGATTATTTGAACAATTATTTATTTAAAATTATTATGAACTTTTGTTTTATCATAAAATAATTGTTTCAGTTCATAAAAGCTTATCTAAAATAAAATAATACTACTTTTTTTAATATTTCAAAAATTAGTATGTAAGAGATTTTAAAAAATAAATCAGTTTACCAAATCATTTCAAATAATTATAGCCATTTGAACAAAATTGTTAATACTTTTTGTTTTGTCACAAAAAAATTTATTTTTCAACATACAAACTTATTTAAAATAAAATAATACTAATTTATTAATATTTCAAGAATTAGTAATTGATTTAAAAATTAAATTTTTTTACCGAACTAGTTTAAATAATTATGACTATTTGAACAATTATCTATTTCAAATTGTTATAACCTTTTGTTTTGTATAAAACAATTATTTCTGTTCATACAAGTTTATTCGAAATAAAATAATACCAATGTAATAATATTTTAAAAATTCATAACTAAAAGATTTAAAAAATAAATCTATTTGTCAAACCAGTTCAAACAGTTAAGACTATATGAACAATCATCTATTTCAAATCATTATGACCTTTTATTTTATCTTAAGACAATTATTTTAGCTCATATAAGTTTACTTGGAATAAAATAAAACTAATTTGTTAATATTTCAAAATTTTATAAGTAAGAGATTTAAAAAATAATTCTATTTACCAAACTAGTTCAAATAATTATAACTATTTGAAACAATTACCTATTTCAAATCATTATTACTTTTTGTTTTGTCATAAAACAATTGTTTTTATTCATATAAGTTTGTTCGAAATAAAATAATACTAATTTATTAATATTTAGAAAATTAATCAGTAAGAGATTTAAAAAAGTAAATTTGTTTACCAAACCATTTCAAATAGTTTTGACTATTTGTAACAATTATCTATTTCAAATCATTATAACCTTTTGTTTTGTCATCAAACAATTGGTTTTATTCATACTATTTTATTCAGAATGAAATATTACTAATTTAATAATATTCTGAAACTTAATAACCAAGAAAATTAAAAAAATAGTCTAATTACTGAATCAGTTCAAATAGTTAAGACTATATGAATGTTATCAATTTTAAATCTTTATGACCTTTTGTTTTATCATAAAATAAATTTTTTTTTTCGTTCAAGCTTATTTGGTTTAAAATAATACAAATTTAATAATATTTCAAAAATTAATAAGTAAGAGATTTAAAAAATAAATTTATTTACCGAACCAGTTTATAGGTTAAGACTATTAGAACAATTATCTATTTCAAATCGTTTTGACTTTTTTGTTTAGTCATAAAACTTTAAGACTATTAGAACAATTATCTATTTCAAATCATTTTGACCTTTTTGTTTAGTTATAAAACAATTGTTTTAGTTCATACAAGTTTATTCGAAATAAATTAATACTAATTTATTAAAATTTTAAAAATTAATAAGAAAGAGATTTAAAAAAATAAATCTCTTTACCGAATAGGTTCAAATAATCATTACTATTTGAACAATTATTTATTTAAAATCGTTATGACCGTTTGTTTTGTTATAAAATAATTGTTTCAGTTAATACATGCTTAAACGAAATAAAATAATATTAATTTATTAATATTTCTAAAATTAATAAGAGATTTAAAAAATAAATTTTTTTACTAAATCAGTAAAAATAATTATAACCATTTGAACAATTATCTATTTCAAATCATTTTGATTTTTTTTATTTTGTTATAAACCAATTGTTTTTTATCAGACAAGCTTATTCAAAATAAAATAATACTAATTTATTAATATTTCAAAAGTTAATAAGAGATTTAAAAAATAAATGTGTTTTTGAATAGTTAAAACTATTAGAATAATTATCCATTTCAAATCATTTGACCTTCTTTTAGTCATAAAATATTTGTTTCATATCATACAAGCTTATTCAAAATAAAATAATCCTAATATATTACCATTCAAAAAATTAATTAGCAAGAAATTTGAAAAAATAAATATGTTTTCCGAATAAGCTCAAATAGTTATGATTATTTGAATAATCACTTATTAAAATCATTATGACCTTTTGTTTTATTATAATACAATTGTTTCAGTTAATACAAGCTTATACGGAATAAAATAATACTAATTTTTTAATATTTCTAAAATTAATAAGAGATTTAAAAAATAAATTTATTTACTAAATCAATTAAAATAATTTTGATCTTTTGAACAATTATCTATTTCAAATTATTATGACCTTTTGTTTTGTCAAAAAATAATTGTTTCAGTTCATATAAGCTTATTTGAAATAAAATAACAATAATAATATTTTATTAATATTTCTAAAATTAATAAGTAAGTGATTTAAAAAGTGAATCTATTTACCAAATTGTTCAAATAATTCTACCCATTTCAACAATTATCTATTTCAAATCATTATGAACTTTTCTTTTGTCATAAAACAATTGATTTTCATCATACAAACCTATTTGGAATAAAATAATACTAATTTATTAATATTTCAAAAATTAATAATTAAAAGATTTAAAAAATAAATCTGTTTACCAAACTAGTTTCTATTTGAATAATTACTTATTTCAAATCATCGTAACCTTTTGTTCTACTATAAAATAATTGTTTCAATTCACACATGTTTATTCGGAATAAAATAATATTAATTTAATAATATTTCAAAAATTAATAACTAAAAAATTTTAAAAAATAAATCTGTTTGCTGAAGTAGTTCAAACATTTTAAGACTATATGAATAATTATCTATTTTCAAATTGTTTTGACCCTTTGTTCTATCATAAAACAATCGTTTCAGTTCATATAAGCTTATTTGAAATAAAATAATACAAATTTATTAATATTTCAAAAATTAATAAGTAAGTGATTTAAAAAATGAATCTGTTTACTAAATCATTTCAAATAATTAAGGTCAGTTCAACAATTATCTATTTCAAATGATTATTACCTTTTGTTTGGTCATATAACAAATGTTTTTGATCATTCAAGCTTATTCGAAATAAAATAATACTAATTTACTAATATTTCAAAAATTGATATGTAAAAGATTTAAAAAATAAATCTGGTTACCAAACCAATTCAAATAGTTATGACTATTTGAATAATTATATATTTGAAATTATTATAACCTTTTGTTATGTCATAAAACAATTATTTCTATTCACAAAAGTTTATTCGGAATAAAATAATACTAATGTAATAATATTCTAAAAATTAATAACCAAGAGATTTAAAAAATAAATTTGTTTGCTAAACTAGTTTAAATAGTTAAGGCTATATAAACAATTCTTTATTTAAAATAATTATGACCTTTTGTTTTGCCATAGAACAATTTTTCAATTCTTAGTAACTTATTCAAAATAAAATAAAATAAATTTATTAATATTTCAAAAATTAATAAGTAAGAGATTTAAAAAGTAATTCTATTAGCCAAACTAGTTCAAAATATTATGACTATTTGAACAATTATTTATTTCAAATCGTTATAACATAAAACAAATGTTTTTGTTCATTCATAAAACAAATGTTTTTGTTCATATAAGTTTGTTTGAAATAAAATAAGATTAATTTATTAATATTTTGAAAATTAAGAAGTAAGAGATTTAAAAAATAAATCTATTACTAAGCCAGTTCAATTAGTTATAACTATTTAAACAATTATTTATTTCAAATCATTATGACCATTTGTTTTGTCATAAAATAATTGTTTCTATGCATATAGTCTTATTCGGAATAAAATAATACTAATTTATGAATAGTCTGATAGCTAATAAGTAACAGATTTAAAAAACGAATCTATTGGCCTGACCAGTGCATATAGTTATGATTGTTTAAACAATTATCTATTTGAAATCGTTATGACCTTTTGTTTTATCACAAAATAATTGTTTCTGTTTGTACAAGCACAGTCGAAATAATATAACTATAATTTATTAATATTTCAAAAATTAATAAGAGATTTAAAAATTTATTCTATTTACCAAACAAGTTTAAATAGTTATGACTATTCGAACAATTATCTATTTCAAATTGCTGTCACTTTTTTATTTTGTCATAAAACAATTTTTTTCTATTCATGCAAGCTTATTTCAAATAAAATTAATAAGTAAAGTAATTAAAAAATAAAATATTTTTACCTAATAAGTTCAAATAGTTATGACTATTTGGAAAATTATTTATTTCAAATCATTATGACTTTTTGTTTTATCATAAAATAATTGTTTTTCTTCACACAAACTTATTTGGATTAAAATAATATGAATTTATTAATATTTTGCCATTAATAAGAAAAAGATTTTAAAATAAATTTGTTTACCGAACAAGTTCAAATAGTCATAACTTTTTAAATAATTATCTATTTCAAATCGTTATGATCCTTTGTTTCATTATAAAACAGTTGTATCAGTTCATATAGGCTTATTCTAAATAAAATAATACTAATTATTAATATTCTAAAAATTAACAAGTAAGAGATTTAAAAAAATAAATCTACTTACCGAACAAGTTCAATTAGTTATGATTATTTGAACAATTATATATTTCAAATCGTTATGACCTTTTATTTTGTCATAAAGCAATTTTACTATTCATACAAGCTTATTTGGAATAAAATAATTAAATTTTTCAATATTCCAAAAATTAATAAGTCAAAATAAAAAATAAATTTGTTTTTTGAACCCATTTAAATAATTATGACTATTTATCTATTTGAACAATTATCTATTTCAAATAGTTATGACATTTTGTTTTGTCATAAACCAATTGTTTCTATTCATACAAGCTTATTCAAAATAAAATGATACTAATTTATTAATATTCCAAAAATTAATAAGTTAAATATTTAAAAAATAAATATGTTTACCGAGCAAGTTAAAATAGTTATGATTGTTTGAACAATTATATTTTTCAAATAGTTATGCTCTTTTGTTTTGTCATAAAACAATTATTTCTATTTAAACAAGTTTATTTTCAATAAAATTATACTAATTTATTAATATTCTACAAGTTAATGGATAGGAGATTTAAAAAATAAATTTGTTTATCGAACAAGTTCAAATAATCACATGCACTTGAATAATTATCTATTTCAAATTGTTATGATCTTTTGTTTTATCATAAAAAAATTGTTTCAGTTCATACAAATTTATTGAAAATAAAATAAAACTAATTTATTAATATTTTGAAAATTAATAAAAGATTTAAAAACTAAATTTGTTTATCTAACTAGTTCAAATAGTTATGACTATTTGAATAATTATCTATCTCAAATTGTTATGATCTTTATTTTGTCATAGAACAATTGTTTCTTTTCATACAAGCATATTCAGATTAAAATAATGCTAATTTAATAATATTTCAGAAATTAATAAGTAAGAGATTTAAAAAATAAATACATTTGTTGAACCAATTCAAATAATTAGGACTATTAGAATAATTATCTATTTCAAATTGTTCTGACCTCTTGTTTAGTCATAAAACAATTCTTTCAGTTCATACAAGCTTATTCGAAATAAAATAATACTAATTTATTAACTTTTGAAAAGTTAGTAACCAAGAAATTTTAAAAAATAAATATGTTAATGAATAAATTCAAATAGATATGACTATTTGAAGAATTATCTATTTAAAATTGTTATAACCTTTTGTTTTGTAATAAAATAATTGTTTCAGTTCACAAAAGCTTACTTGAAATAAAATAATACTACTTTATTAATATTTAAAAAATTTTTAAGTAAGAGATTTAAAAACTAAAGCTATTTTTTAACCAATTCAAATAGTTACGACTATTTAAGAAAATACAATCTTAAATCATTATGATAATTGTTTTGTCATAAAGTAATTGTTTCTGATCATATAAGCTGATTTGGATAAAAATAAGACTAATTTAATAATATTTCAAAAATTAATAAGTAAGATATTTAAAAAATAAATGTGTTTACTGAATTAGTTTGAATTGTTAAGGCTATTAGAATAATTATCTATTTCAAATCATTATAACATTTTGTTTAGTCATAAAATAATTGTTTCAGTTCATAGGAAGAAAACAATACTAATTTATTAACTTTTGAAAAATTAATATGCAAGAAATTTGAAAAAATAAATCTATTTATCGAACAGGTTCAAATAGTTATGACTATTTGAACAATTATCTATCTCAAATCATTATAATCTTGATTTTGTCATAAAACAATTATTTCTTCTCATACAAGCATATTTGGATTAAAATAATATTAATTTAATAATATTCCAAAAATTAATAAGTAAGAGATTTAGAAATAAATATGTTTGCCAAACCAGTTCAAATAGTTAGGACTATTAGGACAATTATCTATTTCAAATTGTTTTGATCTTTCATTTAGTCATAAAAAAATTATTTCAATTTATACAAGCTTATTTGGAATTAAATAATACTAACTTATTAACTTTCAAAAAATTAATAAGCAAGAAATTAAAAAAAATAAATTTGTTTACTGAACAAGTTCAAATAAATATAACTATTTAAACAATTATCTATTTAAAATCACTATGACTTTTTGTATTATCATAAAACAATTGTTTAAGACATAAAACCTTATTTGAAATAAAATAATTATACTTTATTAATATTTCAAAAATTATTAAGTAAGAGATTTAAAAACTAGAGCTATTTTTTGAACCAGTTCAAATATTTATGACTATTTAAACAAATATCAATCTCAAATCATTATGATCTTTGTTTTGTCATAAAATAATTGTTTCTGATCATACAAGCTAATTCGGATAAAAATAATACTAATCTAATATTATTTTGAAAATTAATAAGAGATTTAAAAAATGAATGCGTTTATCGAATTAGTTCAAATAGTTAAAACTATTAGAATAATTATCTATTTCAAATCATTATAACCTTTTATTTAGTCATAAAATAATTGTTTCAATTCATACAAGCTTTTTTGGAAGAAAATAATACTAATTTATTAACTTTTGAATAATTAATAAGCAAGAGTTTTGAAAAAATAAATCTGTTTACCGAACAGGTTCAAATAGTTATGACTATTTGAACAATTATCTATTTAAAGTTGTTATGAACTTTTGTTTTGTCATAAAATAATTGTTTTAGTTCATAAAAAATTATCCAAAATAAAATAATATTACTTTATTAATATTTTGAAGATCAATAAGTAAAAGATTTAAAAAATAAAATAGTTTATTGAATCACTTCAAATAATTACAGCTATTTGAATAATTATCTATTTCAAATTGTTATTACCTTTCATTTTGTCATAAAACAATTGTTTTTCAACATACAAGGTTATTTTAAATAAAATCGTTATTCCTTTCATTTTGTCATAAAAGAATTGTTTTGAACATACAAGCTTGTTTTATACAAAATAATATAATTTATTAATATTTCAAGAATTAGTGTGAGATACAAAAAAAAAAATCAGTTTACTGAACCACTTCAAATAGTTTTAACTATTTGAACAATTATCTATTTCAAATTGTTATAACCTTTTGTTCTGTCATGAAACAATTATTTTCATTCATATAAGTTTATTCGGAATAAAATAATACAAAATTAAAAAATATTTTAAAAATCTTAACTAAGAGATTTAAAAAATAAATCCGTTTGCTGAACCAGTTAAAACAATTAAGACTATATGAAGAATTATCTGTTTCAAATTGTTATTACCTATTGTTTTGTCATAAAGAAATTTCAGCTCATCCAAGTTTATTCATAATAAAATAAAACTAATTTTTTAATATTGCAAAATTTTAAAAGTTAGAGATTTCAAAAAAAAAATTATTTACTGAACCAATTCAAATAATTATAACTATTTGAACAATTAGATATTTCAAATCATTATAACCTTTTGTTTTGTTATAAAATAATTATTTTTGTTCATACAAGCTTATTCAAAATAAAATAATACTAATCTAATAAGATTTTGACAATTAATAACTAAGAGATTTAAAAAATAAATTTGTTTGCCAAACCACTTCAAATAGTTAAAAATGTATGAACAATTATCTATTTCAAATTGTTATGGTTTTTTAGTTTGTCGTAAAACAATTTTTCAGCTCTTACTAACATATTTGGAATAAAATAAAACAAATTTACTAATATTTCAAAAATTATTAAGTAAGAGATTTAAAAAATAATTATGTTTGTTGAACTAGTTCAAATAATTATGATTATTTTAATAATTATCTATTTCAAATCATTATTACCTTTTGTTTTGTCATAAAACAAATGTTTTTGTTCATATAAGTTTGTTTGGAATAAAATAATATTAATTTATAATATTTTGAAAATTAATAGGAGATTTAAAAAATAAATCTGTTTACCAAACCAGTTTAATTAGCTATAATTATTTGAACAATTACTTATTTCAAATCATTATGACCATTTATTTTGTCATAAAACAATTGTTTCTGTTCATATAGTCTTATTCGAAATAAAGTAATGCTAACTTATTAATATTTGTAAAATTAATAAGTAAAGGATAAAAATTGGTATGCTTCTTGATAACATATCTTTAACAATTGGTATCCATAACAATTGGTATGAGCTTGTATGCATGTGCTTGAATTTGTGCCTAATTGATATTGATGTTTTAAGTTCTAAGCACATCTTATAATAACATGATTTATGAGTAGATTGCATATCATTTGTTATCTTTTGCTCATAAATTTCATGTAGTAAATTTGTTAACTTGTGCTAAAATGCCAAATTTGGATACACTTATACTTTTGTGCTTGAATACATGTATGTGAACTTCATTGTGCATATTACACTTGATTACATGCATTCAAAATGCTCTTGATATTATTGGTATCAAGCATTTTGTCTTATGCCTTGAATTGATCTCTCTTTCTTTTGAAATGGCAAAAAAGGGAAGAGAGTTTAGAGATATTTCTACTTGTATGCTTATTGCAATTGATATAAGAGTTTAAACATTTGGTATAAAGAGCATAAACAAAAAGAAGGAGAAATGTTTCATGAATATATTTGTTAATGATGCCTCTTTGTGTTTATTTGCTTATTAATATGCTCATGCCTTTTTGCTTTGACAAAAAGGGGGAGAAATATCATATAGACAAATTTGCTTGTGCTTGACATGCATATATTTGATTGTGCTTATTTCATATATTTGACTAGCATATGTTTGTTAAGTTATGTTGGATTAGGATGCATAAATTGAGGGGGAGTTTTGCCATTAGATTAGGATGCACAAATTGCGGGGGAGTTTTGCCATGCATTGATTAAGGGGGAGTTTTTCCAAAGTGTTTTTTAAAATCCTAAATGTTTCAAAGAAAGTTTTTCATCAAGCAAATTTATCTTTAAGTTTTGTCATATCAAAAAGGGGGAGATTGTTAGCCTTGAATTGATCCTTATTTGGAAATGACAAAACACTAAGCCAAATAAGCTTGATCAAGATTTTGAAAAATATTTATTTAGTACATGTTCTTAAGTTTTATATTTTGGTACTAAATAAATAATATGATTTTCAAAGTTTAAACAAACCTTTCTTGGTTTCATATTTCTCAAACCAAATCTATCTTTAAAGATTATTTATTTGAGCTTAAATGAAAGTCCAACTGTTGTTTTTAAAGTGAACTTATTCATTTTGGACTTAATACAATTCTGATAATATTGGTTTTGGGAAATAGATTAACTTAGGAAAGTTGTTTTACAATAACAAAGTTTTCCAACATTGAACTTATTTTATTTTTCTATATAAACTCACAAAGTTTTAATATTTGAATTTTATATGGTTGGAAAGCTCTTTGATTCTACTTTCTAATGGATTAAACAAAATGAAAATCCAAATTTTCTAAGGAAAGATTTTGAATTTTTACTAGACACTCTGCAGTTGTCAGAAAAACTGCACAAGGGGTAAATTTAAAAATTCACTATAATTCGTACACAGTGAATTAGGTTATCAACTTTATATGGATAGAAATATCTTTAAGTATAGTTTCTAAATCTTTAAACAGTTTGTAATTTAGATTTGTATAACTCAAGATATAATCAAATTAGTAAGTCGAGTGCAGAATAGGAGACTACCACCCAGTATAGATAGGATCAATCCCCTCTAGAAGGGATCGATCACTTTTTCATACAGAATGATCACCTCCCTCAAATTTCCAGAAAAAGGATCGATCCCCCCACATGGGGGATTGATCACCTAGGCAAGGGATCAATCCCTCCATTAAAGGGATCGATCGATTCTGAAATAGAAAGCACTCCCTACTCGAAAACAAGCAAAAGGGATCGATCACCTAAAGAACAGATCGATCCCCTTAAGCAAGAGATCGATGGGGTACGGCCATTTATGCACGATCTCTGGGTAATCTAAAGCTAACCCAATCGATCCCCTAAGGAAAGGGATCGATCCCTTGAGACCCAGAACACTCCAACGACTACTTTTGCATGATTCCAACGGACATTTATTCACTCCAAGCTTCCCCAACAGCTAGTTTCTCAATTTCTCTATAAATTGGCACTCCAACACACCAAGAACATTGATGAATCAAAAGAGCAAGAGCCAATAAGCAATATTTTCGTCCTCTCAAATAATCAAGAGGTTTTTAAAGCTTCAAAATCTATCTTTGCATTTATTGTATCCAAATTATTTTTGTTGTTCATTCATCATTTTCTTGTTTATACCATTGTATACTTCAAATTAGCAAACATCCAACCTTTGAGAGGTTCTTAGAATTTGCAAAACACTTCAAAAATTTTGTAGTGTGCTTGTAAGCTTAAGGGAGAGGATAACCCTTAAGAGTGTGTAGTGTTGAGTTTGTAAACCTTTGAGAAGCTTGTTTGTAATCTTCAACACATAATGGATTGGAGCCTTGGTGTGGACAACCAAGAGAGAGGACGTAGGTACCTTGTGGAGAAGGATTGAACCTCTATAAATCATTGTGTTTAATTTCTCTATCCCTATCTCCTTCTAATTTATTATTGTTCATATTTGATTTTAAGTTCATTAATTGTTATTGTTTTCATTATATTTTCATCAAAAGGGCTTATTGTCTTAATTTTCATTCAACTATATTGAAATCATTATTTGAGAAGAATTTAGAGAGATCCAATTCATCCCCCTATTGGATCACCTTCTAACCTATAAAGCTGACATGCAAAATTATTCAAAATAAAATAATACTAATCTATTACTATTTTGAAAATTAATAAGAGATTTAAAAACTAAATCTATTTACTAGAATAATTTAAATAGTTATGACTATTTGAATAATTATCTATCTCAAATCGTTCTGACCTTTTGTTTAGGCATAAAACAATTATTTCAGTTCATATAACCTTATTTAGAATAAATAATACTAATTTATTAACATTCAAAAAAGTAATGAGCAAGAGATTTAAAAAAAAAATTTTGTTTATCAAACAAGTTCAAATAGATTTGACTATTTGAACAATTATCTATTTAAAGTCGTTATGACTTTTTGTTTCATCATAAAACAATTGTTTTAGTTCATAAAAAGTTATCCAAAATAAAATAATACTACTTCATTAATATTTCAAAAATTAATAAGCAAGAGATTTAAAAACTAAAACTACTTTCCAAGCTAGTTTAAATAGTTATGACTATTTGAACAAATATCAATCTGAAATCATTATGATCTTTGTTTTCTCATAAAACATTGTTTTTGATCATACAAGCTTATTTGGATAAAAATAATATTAATTTAATAATATTTCAAAAATTAATAAAAGATTTAGAAAATAAATGTGTTTACTGAACCAATTTAAATAGTTAAGATTATTAGATTAATTATCTATTTCAAATCATTTTGACCTTTTGTTAGTCATATAATAATTGTTTCAATTCATAAAAGCCTATTTGGAATAAAATAATACTAATTTATTAACGTTCAAAAAATTAATAAGAAAGAGATTTGAAAAAATAAATTTGTTTACCAAACAAGTTGAAATAGTTATGACTATTTGAACAATTATCTATTTAAAATCATTATGACCTTTTGTTCCATCATAAAACAATTGTTTTAGTTCATAAAAGCTTATTCAAAATAAAATAGTATTGCTTTAATAATTTTTTGAAAGTTAATAAGTAAAAGATTTAAAAAAATAAATTAGTTTACTGAATCAATTCAAATAATTATGGCTATTTCAATAACTATCTATTTCAAATCATTATTACCTTTTGTTTTGTCATAAAATAATTATTTTTCAATAGGCAAGCTTATTCAAAATAAAATAATATTAATTTACTAATATTTCAAGAATTAATAAGAAATTAAAAAAATAAATCTATTTACCAAACTAGTTGAAATAGTTATGACTATTTGAACAATTATCTATTTCAATTTGTTATAACCTTTTGTTTAATCATAAAACAATTGTTTCTATTCATACTAGCTTATTTGAAATAAAATAATACTAATTTAGGATTATTTTAAAAATTAATAGCTAAGAGACTTAAAAAATAAATACGTTTGCCAAACCAATTCAAACAGTTAGGACTATATAAATAATTATTTATTTCAAATTGTTATGACCTTTTGTTTTGTCATAAAACAATTATTTTAGCTTATACAAGCTTAATCGAAATATAACAAAACTAATTGATTAATATTTCAAAATTTTATAAGTAAGAGATTTAGAAAATAATTCTATTTACCAAACTAGTTCAAATAATTATTACTATTTGAACAACTATCTATTATTGTTATTATCAATTGAAATAATTATGGCTATTTCAATAACTATCTATTTAAAATCATTATTACTTTTTGTTTTATCATAAAACAATTGTTTTTGTTAATATAAGTTTATTCAAAATAAAATAATACTAATTTATTAATATTTACCAAATTAATCAGTAAAGAGATTTAAAAAGTAAATCTATTTACCAAACCATTTCAAATAATTTGGACTATTTGAATAATTATCTATTTCAAATCATTATAACCTTTTATTTTGTCATCAAATAATTAGTTCTATTCATACTAATTTATTCAAAATAAAATAATATTAATTTAATAATATTTCGAAACTTAATAACCAAGAAAATTAAAAAAATAAATCTAACTCACAAACCAATTTAAATAGTTAAGACTATATAAACGGTTATCTATTTCAAATCATTATGACCTTTTCTTTTGATGTAAAACAATTGTTTTGTTCATATAAGCTTATTCTGATTAAAATAATACTAATTTAATAATATTTCAAAAATTAATAAGTAATAAATTTAAAAAATAAATTTGTTTACCAAAACAATTCAAATGGTTAAGATTATTATACCACTTATCTATTTGAAATCGTTCTGACCCTTTGTTTTATCATAAAACAATGGTTTTAGTTCATACAAGCTTATTTAGAATAAATTAATACTAATTTATTAAGATTCAAAAAATTAATTGGAAAGAGGTTTAAAAAAATAAATCTGTTTGCCAAACAAGTTCAAATAGTTTTTACAATTATTTCAGTTAATACAAGCTTAGATGGAATAAAATAATACTAATTTATTAATATTTTCTAAAATAATAAGAAATTTATAAAATAAATCTATTTACTGAATCAGTTAAAATAACTATAGCCATTTGAACGATTATCTATTACAAATCGTTATGACATTTTGTTTTTTCATAAAACAATTAATTTTGTTCATATAAGCTTGTTCAGAATAAAATAATACTAATTTATTAAAAAATAATTGTTTTATGACAAAACAAAAGTTCATAACGATTTGAAATAGATAATTATTCAAATGGCCATAATTATTTGAACTGATTTGATTAACTAATTTATGTTTTAAATCTCTAAATTATCGATTTTTAAAATGTTAATAAAGTAATATTATTTTATTTCAAATAAGTTTTTATGAACTGAAACAACTGTTTTATGATAAAATAAAAAGTCACAATGATTTTAAATAGATAATTATTCAAATAGTCATAACTATTTGAATTTATTCAATAAACAGATTTATTTTTTATTAATTTCTTACTTATTAATTTTTTGAATGTTAATAAATTAGTATTATTTTATTTTGAATAAGCATGTATGAACTGAAACAATTATTTTATGACTAAATAAAAGGTCAAAATGATTTGAAATAGAAAATTTTCTAATAGTCTTAACTATTTGAATTAGATCAACAAACGTATTTATTTTTTAAATTCTCATTAATTTTTAGAATATTGTTAATTTAGCAATATTTTACTTTGCATAAGCTCATATGAACAGAAACAAATGTTTTAGGATAAAACAAAGATCATAATAATTTGAGATAGGTAATTGTTTAAATTGTCATAACTATTTGAACTTGTTTGGTCAAGATTTAGTTTTTAAATCTCTTATTAATTTTTGAAATAGTAATAGACTATTATTATTTTATTCCAAATAATTTTGTATGAATAGAAACAATTGTTTTATGACAAAACAAAAGGTCATAATGATCTGAAATATATAATAGTTTAAATGAACATGACTATTTGAACTTGTTTAGTAAAAAGAATAATTTTTTAAATCTTCAACTTATTAATCTTTAAAATATTAATAAATTAATATTATTTTATTCTGAATAAACTTGTATGAATAAAAACAATTGTTTTATGACAAAACAATAGATCATAATGATTTGAAATAAATAATTGTTCAAATAGTCAAAACTATTTGAACTTGCTCAGTAAACAATTTTATTTTTAAAATTTTTACTTATTAATTTTTTAATATTAATAAATTAGTATTATTTTATTCTGAAATAGCTTGTTTGAATAGAAACAATGGGTTTATGACAAAACAAATTGTCATAATGATTTAAAATAGAGAATTATTTAAATAGTCATAACTATTTTAAGGTGTTCAAAAAATAGCTTTATTTTTTAAAATTTTATTGTTAATTTTTGGAATATTAATAATTTATATTATTTTATTTGAAATAAGTTTGCATGAATAGAACCAATTGTTTTATGACAAAACAAAAGTTCATAATGCTTTGAAATAGATAATTGTTCAAATAGTCATAACTATTTCAACTTGTTTGGTAAGCAGATTCATTTTTTTATTCTCCTACTCTGTAATTTTTAGAATATTAATAAATTAATATTATTTTATTTCAAATAAGCTTATATGAACTGAAATAATTATTTTATTACAAAACAAAAGGTCATAATGATTTGAAATAGATATTAATTTTATTTGAACTTGCTTAGTTTTATTAGTTTTATTTTATTTCGAATAAGCTTGTGTAAACTAAAACATTTGTTTTGTGACGAAACAAAAGGTCATAATGATTTTAAATAGATAATTGTTCAAATAGTATACAAATTATTTTTTAAACTCTTACTTATTAATTTTTGAAATATTAAGAATTAGTATTATTTTATTTTGGATAAGCTTTTATGAACTGAAACAATTTTTTTATGACAAATTAAAAGGTTATAACAATTTTAAATAGACAATTGTTCAAATAATAATAACTATTTGAACTTTTTCAGTAAACAAATTTATTTTTTTAAATCTTTTTCTTATTAATTTTCCAAATGTTAATAAATTAATATTAATTTATTCTGAATAGGCTTGTATGAATTGAAAATTTTATTTTAAGACTAAACAGAATATCAAAATGATTTGAAATAGATAATTATTCTAATAGTCTTAACCATTTTGAACTGATTCAATAAGCAAATTTATTTTTTAAATATCTTATTAATTGTTGAAATATTATTAAATTAGTAATATTTTAATCCGAATAAGCTTTTATAAACAAAATAATTGTTTTATGATAAAAGAAAAGGTCATAACGATTTGAAATAGATAATCGTTCACATAGCCTTAACTATATGAACTGGTTCGACAATTAGATTTATTTTTTAAATTTTGGTTATTGAGTTTCAGAATATTATTAAATTAGTATTATTTTATTTTGAATAAAATAGTATGAATAGAACCAATTATTTGATGACAAAATAAAAGGTTATAACAATTTGAAATAAATAATTATTCAAATAGTCAAAACTATTTAAAATGGTTTGGTAAACAGATTTATTTTTTAAATCTCTTACGGATTAATTTTCTAAATATTAATAAATTAGTTTTTTTTTTTACTTTGATCAAACTTATATTAACAAAAACAATTGTTTTATGACAAAACAAAAAGTAATAATGATTTTAAATAGATAATTGTTCAAATAGTTATAATTATTTGAGTTGATTCAATAAATAGAATTATTCTCTAAATCTCTTATAAAATTTTGAAATATTAATGAATTAGTTTTATTCTATTCTGAATAAGCTTGTATGAGTTGAAATAATTGTTCTATTTTGAATAAGCTTGAAATAAATAATTGTTCATATAGTCTTAACTGTTTGAACTGGTATAGCAAATGGATTTATTTTTAAAATTTTTAAGTTATTAATTTTTAAAATATTACTAAATTAGTATTATTTTATTCTGAATAAGTTTATATGACCAGAAACAATTATTTTATGATAGAACAAAATGTTATAACAATTTGAAATAGATAAATGTTCAAATAGTCATAGCTATTTGAACTGATTCAATAAATAAATTTATTTTTTAAATCTCTTATTAATTCTTGAAATATTAATAAATTAGTTTACTTTATTTTGAATAAGCTTGTATGTTGAAAAATAATTGTTTTATGACAAAACAAAAGGTAAGAATGATTTGAAATAGATTATTGTTCAAATGGCCAAAATTATTTGAACTGATTCAATAAACTGATTTATTTTTTAAATATCTTATTAATTTTTGAAAAATTAATATAGTAGCATTATTTTATTTTGGATAAGCTTTTATGAAACTAAAACAATTGTTTTATGACAAAACAAATGATCATATGATTTTAAATAGATAATTGTACAAATAGTCATAACTATTTGAACTTTTTCAATAAACAAATTTATTTTTTCAAATCTCATGCTTATTAATTTTTTGAAAGTTAATAAATTAGTATTGTTTTTTTTTTCAAATAAGCTTGTATCAACTAAAACAATTATTATATGACTAAACAAAAGTCAAAATAATTTGAAATAGATAATTATTTTAATAGTCTTAGCTATTTGAACTAGTTCAGCAAACACATTTATTTTAAATCTCTTATGAATTTTTGGAATATTATTAAATTAGTATTATTTTTATTTGAATAAGCTTGTATGATTAGAAACAATTGTTTCATGAGAAAATAAAAATCATAATGATTTGAGATTCATATTTGTTTAAATAGTCATAACTATTTGAACTGGTTCGAAAAATAACTTTAGTTTTTAAATCTCTTACTTATTAATTTTTGAAATATTAATAAAGTAGTATTATTATATTCTAATAAGATTTTATGAATTGAAATAATTGTTTTATGACAAAACAAAAGGTCATAATGACTTTAAATGGATAATTGTTCAAACAATCAAATCTATTTGAACTTGTTCAGCAAACAGATTTTTTTAAAAATCTTTTGCTCACTAATTTTTCGAATGTTAATAAATTAGTATTATTTTATTTTGAATAAGCTTGTATGAACTTAAATAATCATTTTATGAATAAACAAAAGGTCAGAATGATTTCAATTAAATAATTGTTTTAATAGTCTTAACTATTTGAACTGGTTCGGCAAACATATTTATTTTTTAAATCTCTTACATACTAATTTTTTGAATATTATTAAATTAGCGTTTTTTTAATCCAAATAAGCTTGTATGGAAAGAAACAATTGTTTTATGACAAAATAAAGATCGTAACTATTTTGGATAGATAATTGTTCAAATAATCATAACTATTTAAACTGTTTCGATAAATAGATTTAGATTTTAAATCTCTTATTAATTTTCAAAATATTAATATATCAGTATTAATTTATTTTGAATAATTTTGCATGAACAGAAACAATTTTTTTATGACAAAACTAAAGGTCATAACGATTTGAAATAGATAATTGTTTAAATAGACATGACTATTTGAACTTATTCGGTAAACAGATTTATGTTTTAAATCTCCTACCTTTTAATTTTTAAAATATTAGTAAATTAGTAATATTTTATTTCTAATGAACTTGTATGAATAGAAATAATTGTTTTATGATAAAACAAAAGATTATAACTATTTAAAATAAAAAATTATTAAAACAGCCATAACTATTTTAACTTACTCGGTGAACAAATTTATTTTTAAAATTTTTTATTTATTAATTTTTGGAATATTAATAAATTAGTATTATTTTATTTTGAATATGCTTGTATGAACAGAAACAATTGATTTATGACAAAGCAAAAGGTCATAACTATTTAACATGTTCAAAAAATAGATTTATTTTTTAAATTTTTACTTATTATTTTTTGAAATATTAATAATTTATATTATTTTATTTGGAATAAGCTTGTATGAGCAGAAACAATTATTTTATGACAAAACAAAATGTCATAATGATTTGAAATAAAAAAATTATTCAAATAGTCATAACTATTTGAACTTGTTTAGTAAATAAATTCATTTTTTAAATATCTTATTTATTAATTTTTACAATATTAATAAATTAGTATTATTTTATTTCAAATAAGCCTATATGAGCTAATACAATTGTTTTATGATGAAACAAAAGGTTATAATGATTTGAAATAGATAAGTATTTAAATAGTTATGACTATGTGAACTTGTTCAATAAACATATTTATTTTTAAAATCTTTTACTTATTAGTTATCAAATATTAATTAATTAATATTATTTTAATATGAATAAGCTTGTATGAACAAAAACAATTGTTTTATGACAAAAGAAAATGTCAAAATGATTTAATATAAATAATTGTTCAAATAGTCATAACTATTTGAACTTATTTGATAAACAAATTTATTTTTTAAATCTTTTTACTTTTTAATGGTTTGAAGATTAATAAATTGTATTATTTTAATTGAAATAAGCTTGCATGAATAGAAAAAATTATTTTATGACAAAACAAAAGGTTATAGTGATTTGAAATATGTAATTGTTAAAATAGTCATAACCATTTAAACTTGTTCAATAAATAGATTTAGTTTTTAAATCTCTTACTTATTAACTTTTGGAATATTAATAAATTAAAATTATGTTATTCCGAATATGCTAGTACAAATAGAAATAATTGTTTTGTGACAAAACAAAAGGTTATAATGATTTAAAATAGATTATTGTACAATTAGTCATAACTATTTGCATTGATCAGGCCAACAGATTCATTTTTTTAATTTCGTTACTTATTAATTTTCAGAATATTAATAAATTAGCATTACTTTATTTCGAATAAAGTTGCATCAATAGAAACAATTCTTTTATGACAAAACAAATGGTCATAACAATTTGAAATAAACAATTGTTCAAATTCTTGTAACTAATTAAACTGGTTTGGTAAATAGATTTATTTTTTAAATCTCTTATTAATTTTCAAAATGTTAATAAATTAATATTATTTTATTCCTAACAAACTTATATGAACAAAAATATTTGTTATACAACAAAACAAAAGGTCTTAACAATTTGAAATAGATAATTATTCATAATAGTCATAACTATTTGAACTATTTGGGAAAATAGATTTAATTTTTAAATGTCTTATTAATTTTCAAAATATTAATAGATAAATATTATTTTATTTTGAATAATTTCGCATGAACAGAAACAATTGTTTTATGACAAAACAAAAGATCATAACTATTTGAAATAAAATAATTGTTTAACTAATCATAACTATTTAAACTTGCTCAGTAAACAGATTTATTTTTTTAAATCTTTTACTTATTAATTTTTGAAATATGAATAAACTAGTATTATTTTATTTCGAATATGCGTGTATGAACAGAAACAATTGGTTTATGACAAAACAAAATGTCATAACTATTTGAAATAAATAATTGTTTAAATAGTCATAACTATTTAAATATGTTTTATGACAAAATAATCTCAACTATTTAAGCTAGTTTCGCTAATACATTTATTTTTTAAATCTCTTACTTATTAAGTTTTGGAATATTATTAAATTAGTATTATTTTAATCCGAATAAGTTTGTATGAAAAGAAACAATTATTTTATGATAAAATAAAGATCATAACAATTTAAGATAGATAATTATTCAAATAGTCATAACTATTTGAACTGTTTCAGTAAATAGATTTAGTTTTTAAATCTCTTATTAATTTTCAAAATATTAATAGATTAGTATTATTTTATTCTAAAAAATTTTGCATGAACAAAAACAATTATTTTATGACAAAACAAAAGGTCATAATGATTTGAAATAGATAATTGCTCAAATGGACATGACTATTTGAACTTGTTTGGTAAGTAGATTTATTTTTTAAATTGCCTACCTATTACTTTTCATAATATTAATAAATTAGTATTATTTTGTTCTGAATAAACTTGTGTGAATAGAAATAATGGCTTTATGACAAAATAAAAGATCATAACTATTTTAAATGAATAATTGTTCAAACAATTATAACTATTTGAACTTACTCAGCAAACATATTTATTTTTTAAATCTTTTACTTATTAATTTTTGGAACATTAATAAAATAGTATTATTTTATTTTGAATATGCTTGTATGAATAAAAACAATTGATTTATGATAAAACAAAAGGTCATAACTATTTGAAATAGATAATTGTTCGAAAAGTTATCTTAATGGTTTTATGTCCATCCGACGAATTTGGAAATGAAATAAAAAATAATGGTGCCACCAATCTTTTTTGGCTAGGTGCGATTGGCCACCTATTAAAACATATCCTTTTAATGAAATTTTAAAATTAATTAAAATTTATTAAGAGGATAATTTTAGGGTCTGTGCAACGGTCTGGGTTCGGAGTCGATTACGTGTAGGGAAGGATTAGCTTCCCCACAATGCCCATTTAAAACGGTACTAATTAACTATGTGTTATCCATTGATTTTAATATAAACAGTCTTATTTTCGGTGTTTGAAAAATAATTTTTTTGATTTTTTTGATTTGTTGGAAATTTTTTTAGTGTTCAAATTTTATTTGAGAAAAATAAATTAGAACCCTTTTATCGAAATAATTCTTAAAATGTTCCAGTACGTTGGTAACATTAGAAGAACCTTTTCTCACCTAGAGATTTCTTAAGCATCGCTTACCGGAATACATTAGAATCCCATCCTTGGAGGCTCAAAGTTACTTTTTGTAAAAAAACTATGTCATGCATGCAATACAAAATGTTACCATTTCTTTTTTAGAAATTTTATTAATTGTTTTATTAATATTTTCATTTAAAAAAAGAAGAAAAGAGGAATTTTTATTGTATTAAAGTTTTTCTATAAATATTCTAATACACTGGTAATATTTAAAGAAACCTTCTCACCTAAGGATTTCGTAAAGCATCACTACTCGGAATACTTTTAGAATCCCATCATTGGATAAAATTTCCTTTTTCCTTATTTATATTACTATTTTTTATAAATTAATTATTTTTTATTTTTTATTAACAAAAAGGAAAATTTTATTGTATTGAAAACTTTTTATAAATACTCCAATACATTGGTAGTATTTTAAAAAAAAATCTTCTCACATAGAGATTTCTTAGGCATCACTACTCGAAGTACTTTTAAATCTCATCGTCAGATAAAAATTTCATTTTCTTACATTTTTATTATTTTTGTATTATTATTAAGTTTATTTTTTATTTTTAAAGTTTATTTTAAAATTTAACAAAATTATAAAAACAAATTTAACTACATATTTCATCATTTAGTCTAACAAATATAAATACTTTAATATACAAAAATATTAAAAAATAATATATAAAAAAATTAAAAAAATTTTTTTTTACCCAAATCAGACCAGTCAATGGTTCAGTTAATGCAAGTCTAGTCGATTCGACAACTCGGTTAGGTCTGGTTGGTTCGACGATTCGAAACTGGTCTAACTTGGTTTGGATTGGTTCAAAAGGATCGGTCTGGGTTTAAGGGTGAGTTGGGTCGTCAGGTAGGTTATGAGGACTCCAGGTTGGGTTGGTAAGTTGACACACGAATATTGGGTGCTTAAAACAGTGTCTTTTTGGTCTTTATTAAAACGACATAGTTTTGGTTATGGCTGTTTATATAAAAGGCCCTAAATTTTTTTCTTTTGGTCATTTTCCCCCCTTTCCCTAAAAAGAACACTCTCTTCTCCCTTTTTTTTTTAGATCGATTTAGGGCCAATGACCGTCTGCCTTGACGACCGCAGCATTCTTTATTGTCGGTGAGCTTTGATCGCCATCGTCGATTATCGAAAAATTTTTCAAAAACACTGAAATGCTCCCCATAACCTCTAGAGTCTATATCTGAGCCTGGTTTTGCAAAAACAGGCTCCAAACAATGTAGATCTGGCCTTGAAGGTTCGATCAATTTTTTTTATTTTTTTGGTTTGCCTCTTTTTTTTTGTTTGGCGCTGTGGTCCTCGTTTCCAGAAGCTAAGTTTTGTTTGTGTTTTGATTCCTCTTCTTTTTTTAAGTAGAAAGTTTTTTTTTTTTTAATCTGGCAATGTTTTTTTTTCTTTTTGCAAGCCTTCATAGGTTTTTTTTATTGATGGCCTCATCTCTCCTTTTTTCAGGTAACAAGCTCTATTTATAGAGCTTTTTGGAATTCAAATCCCAGATTTTTTGGGATTTAAATCCCATATTTTCAACCTCAAATCCATGCTGCCAAGTTAGGTAGTGTGTCAAGCGATTGCCGGTGGTGGCAGTAGCCGTGATTTTGGACTTTCGGGGAGAGTGCATTTAAGACACTCAAATTCCTGTGGAGCTAAACTAAAAAAAAAGAGAAAAAAAAAAGAAGAAAGAAAGAAAAAGAGAAAAGAAAAAAAAATAATAAAAAAATAAATACAAAATGTTGTTTATTTGTCTTTGCCCCTCTTTGCCTATTTCTGAGAATCAGGAATAAGACGAAGACAAATAAACAACCATTTTGTTCGAGAAAGAAGAAACATTGAGCATAAAATCTTTTTTTTTTTTAGGGCTCTACAAGTTCAACAACATTTTTGAAAATTTAAAAGGCTCTTCTGAGCAGAGGCTCAACAACTTTTAAAAATTTAAAGAGGCTTTTCTAAGTAGAGGCTCAATGACTTTTGAAAATTTAAAAAGGCTCCTTTAAGCTGAAGCTCGAAAACTTTAAAAATCCATCTTGAAAAAGCTCCTCTAAGCAGAGGCTCAACAACTTTAAAATTCATCATCCTGAAAAAGCTCCTCTAAGCAAAAGCTCAACAACTTTAAAATTCATCATCCTGGAAAAGCTCCTCTAAGCAGAAGCTCAACGACTTTTGAAAATTTAAAAAAGCTCCTCTCAGTAGAGGCTTAACAACTTTAAAATTCATCTTGAAAAGGCTCCTCTCAATAGGGGCTCAACAACTTTAAAAATCTCATCTTGAAAAAGGCTTCTCTCAGTAGAGGCTCAACAACTTTAAAATTCATCTTGAAAAAACTCCTCCCAGCAGAGGCTCGACAACTTTAAAAATCCATCTTGAAAAAGGCTCCTCTCAACAGAGGCTCAATAGCTTTAAAATTCATCTTGAAAAAGCTCCTCTCAGTAGAGGCTCAACAACTTTAAAAATCTCATCTGTTCTTGAAATCGAGTTCTCATCTTTGAACAAGTAAATTTCTTTCTTTTGAAATCTTTTGTTTGATCATTATCTTCATCCAAATATCAAAATCTTGTTTTTCATTAAGAAATGGAAGTCTTTATCTTTATTATAACTGCTCATGGATGCATGTACTGAGTACTCTAAATGTAATGCATGTAATGTAATCAAAATTATTCATTATAGTAAAAAGGTTCTCAAACAGTTGCCATATGACCAATCTGTTCTTAACATCCGACCATTGTATTTTTCCCTAACAATACTTTTCTTCTTCAAAAGTCTGCAACATTAATGTCTCGTCATGTCTTTCTCATCTTTTTCCATATATCTTTGTCAACTTTTAAAAAGTAATGTTGAGATCTTTCATGTTTGTTTTCCTTTTCATCATTTTAAGTTCACGACAAACAAAATGCAATCACACATTTCTCCTACTCAATTGTAAGGTGAACAAAATATCAAATGAGAATAAAGGAATGGATAGGTGTTATCTCCAAAGGAAAGATAACAATATTTCATTAGACAGATAACAAATGCATTGCGAAGTGTTTGAGTCTAAATAAAGGTGCCCAAAACAATGATCATAAGATAATCCTGAACAAAATATTCCCAGATTCTTTTTTCTAAAACTAAATTAGATGACTTCTTTAATTGTTCAGAGTTCGTCAAACTACACTTGCCCTATGTGTTGTAAGTACATCCAAGCTGCCTTTTTAAGTTTTCAGCGTAGATAAGTCTTCATTTTCTTTTTTCTTTTTTTCTCAAGCAAAATATTTCTTTACAGCATCTGAATTTATTGGAGTAGGTAAATCACTTCTATCCATTTCTGCCAAAATTAATGCCCTATTGAAAAAAGCCTTTTTCATCATGTACAGACCCTCCCAATTTGGTGTCCATTTTCCTCGATTGTCATGTTGATTTGTAAGGATCTTTTTCAGCACTAAGTCTCCTTTCCTAAAGCAACGGGGATGAATTTTCTTGTCATGTGCTTTCATCATCCTTTTTTGATATAATTGACCATGACAAAGTGCTATAAGTCTTTTGTCTTCAATGAGGTTCAATTGTTTGTAACGATTCTGAACCTATTCTACTTTCTCTAACTCTACCTCTATCAGGACTCTCAGTGAGGGAATTTTCACTTCAACTAGTAACACAGCTTCCATTCCATATACTAAAGAGAATGGGGTGCCCTAGTAGATGTTCATACTGATGTTCTATAAGCATACAAAGCAAAAGGCAACTTCTCATCCAAATCTTTGTAAGTATTAGTCATTTTTTTTAAGATTCTTTTGATATTCTTATTTACAACCTCCACTGTCCTATTCATCTTTGGAAGATATGGTGCTGAATTACGATGATGGATCTTGAATTGAATGCACACTTCATTCATCATTTTGTTGTTCAAGTTTTTAGCATTATAAAAAATAATTATCTTTGAAAGTCTATATCTGCATATTATCTATTTTTTTATGAACTTGCATACCACAAATCAAGTCACACTAGCATATGATACAACTTCTACCTATTTCATGAAGTAATTAATCATCACAAAGATGAATCTATGCCCATTTGAAGCTTTTGGAGTGATGGGACTGATGACATCCATGCCCCACATAGAGAATGGCCATAGAGGAGCCATAACGTATAATGTTGTTGGACGAACATGGATCTTGTCAGCGTAGATTTGACTTATGGCATCTTTTAGCATAACTAATACAGTCACTCTCCATTATCAATCAATAATAGCTAGCTCTCATGATTTGTCTAGCCATCATATGACCGTTTGTATGTGCCCCACAGACTTCATCATGTACTTCTTCAATAATCCTTTTTCGTTTTAGCTGCATTCACACATTTTAAAAATACTTGATCTCGACCCCTTTTATAGAGGACATCTCCATCTAGGAAGACACTCATAGCCAACCTTCTGATAGTCCTCTTATCATTTTTTATTGCATGTTCTGGGTATTATTGGCTTTTAATGTATTGCATAATATCATGATACCATAGCCTTCCATCAACTTCTTCTTCGATACCTGAGCAAGGTACTGGTACATCTTTCATATCTAGCTTGATGGGTTGAACCTTAATATTTGCATCTATTCTGATCATTACAGCTAGAGTAGCCAATGCATTAGCAATTTGGTTTTCCTCTCTAAGTAAATGCTTAAACTGAATTTCTTCAAATTGCTTGACCAACTCATAGATGTATTTATAGCACCGGATCAACTTAAAATCTCTTGTCTCCCATTCTCCTCGCAACTGATAGATGACTAGAGTTGAATCTCCAAACACATCCAACACTTTGATCTTTTCTTCAATCGCTGCTTGTAGACCCATAACACAGGCCTTGTATTCAGCCACATTGTTTGTGCAATTGAAATTCAATTTGGCTATGATGGGATAATAATGTTCATCGAGAGATATTAAAATCCCCCCAATACCATAGCCTAAAGCATTAACTGCTCCATCAAAATACATCATCTAAAACTTTTCAATAGGTTCATTTTCTTCAATGGCCATCACATCTTCATCAAAAAAATCCAGTTTCATTAGCTCATAATCTTCGGTTGTATGATCGACAAGAAACATGGTTATCACACTTCCTTTAATAGCCTTTTAAGTCACATAAACAATATCATATTCTGAAAGCATAACTAGTCACCGCACTATTCTCCCTATCAATGTCGGCTTCTCGAAGATATATTTAATAGGATCCAACTTTGCTATAAGCCAAGTGGCATGATAAAGCATGTATTGTTGGAGTCTTCGAGCTATCCAGGCCAATGCACAACACATCTTCTCTAATAGAAAATACTTGGACTCATAATTAGTGAATTTCTTACTTAAGTAGTAAATTGCTCATTCTTTCCTATTAGTTTCATCTCTTTGCCCCAGCACACATCCCATTGAATTTTCATGCATTGTTAAGTACAAAATCAAAGGTTTTCCCGGGATTGGTGGTACCAACACAAGTGGATTTGACAAGTATTTTTTAATCTTATCAAAAGCTTGGCATTCATCATTCCATTCTCCTGGATCATGTTTTCTAAAAAGCTTGAAAATAGGATTGCACTTGTAGGTGAGTTGAGAGATGAAGCAAGCAATATAGTTCAATCTTCCTAGGAAACCTTGCACTTCTTTTGGGGTATAAAGAGGAGATAAGTTCTGGATGGCTTGTATCTTATCTGGGTCCACTTCAATTTCTCTTTTACTAACCACAAAGCCCAATAGTTTTCTTGATTTGGCACTAAATGTACATTTAGCAGGATTCAACTTCAGCTGAAATCTTTTCAACCTGTCAAATAGCTTTTTGAGATTGACTACAAGATCCTTTTGTTCATGAGATTTTACGATCATATCATCCACATATACTTCTATTTCTTTATGCATCATATCATGAAAAAAAGTCACCATTACTTTTTAATAAGTGGCACCAGTATTTTTCAACCTAAAAGGCATGACTTTGTAACAGAATGTCCCCCATATGGTCACAAATGTGGTTTTCTCCATATCATCCTGAGCCATCTTGATCTGATTATAGCCTGAAAAGTCATCCATAAAGGAAAATGTGGAGTGCTTAGCAGTATTATCCACTAGAGTATCGATATAGGGTAGAGAAAAGTTATCCTTGGGACTTGCCTTATTCAGGTCTCGATAATCAACACATATTCTCACTTTTCGTCCTTTTTGGGAACTGGCACCATATTGGCTACCCATTCAGGATATTTTGCCACCTTCAAAAATTCGGCATCAAATTGCTTTTTCACTTCCTCTTTAATTTTAAATAGTATCTCATGCTTTATGCACTTTAGCTTTTGTTACATCGACTTGCATTTTGGTTTCAAAGGTAACTTGTGCTCTATAATATCAGTGCTGAGTCCTGACATATCCTAGTAAGACCATGCAAACACATCTATATATTTTCAGAGCAGTTCTTTTAGCTTTTACCTTTCAGCTGGTAAAAGGGATATACTAACTTTGACCTCTCTTTTGTTTTCACTATCTCTCAAATTCACTAATTTGGTAATTTCTTAGTGGGGTTCAATTGGCTTATCTTCATGTTCTATTAATTTTAACAAATCAAGAGGCAGTGTGTAATTATCCGAATCTTCCTCTTTATCAAGTTCATCAACATGAATTAAGTTTTTGAAATCAAATATGAGATTATTACCATGATTATCTTCGTGTTCATTATTTGGGACCCTGCAAAGGGTAAGATGAAGAGAATATTGACACACAAAAATGGAATGGCAAGAAAATGATGAAAAGAGAAAATGGAAGGCAAATGAAGATGAAAACAATAGAAGAAATACAAATACATCTTCTAAGTCTTTTATTAAAATGATAAACATAAAGACACCATAAAAGATCACTAATGCTCATAAAAGCAATTAGGGATTTAAAGTTTCACAATACATTACTTTTCAGAAGTTTTAAAAACAACAGGCAGCTTTATGACTCTCCAGTTATCTAGCTCAAAATCTGGAGGACAAGAGAGCATGAACAACTCTTCATTTTAACTATTCTTTTCTCCATCATCCACCATTTGAATAGCTAGCTTTGAAAACTCTTTCACAAATTCTACATTCAAGGTTTTAAGTGAATTTGGGTAGATATATCCTTCCGAACAAAAAGAATCATAGTTCAAATAATCATAACTATTTGAACTTGTTCAGCAAACAAATTTATTTTTTCAAATCTTTTGCTTATTAATTGTTTGAATGTTAATAAATTAATGTTTATTCCGAATAAGCTTTTATGAACTAAAACAATAGTTTTACGACTAAACAAAAAGTTAAAACAACTTGAAATAGATAATTATTCTAATAGCCTTAACTATTTCAACTGATTTGGCAAACATATTTATTTTTTAAATCTCTTACTTATTAATTTTTTAAATATTATTAAATTAGTATTATTTTTATTTGAATAAGCTTATATGATCAGAAACAAATTTTTTTTTACAAAACAAAGATCATAAAATTTGAGATTGATATTTGTTCAAATGGTCGTAACTAATTGAACTGGTTCGAAATATTGATTTAGTTTTTAAATCTCTTACTTAATAATTTTTGAAATATTAATAAAGTAGTTTTATTTTAGTTTTGACAAGTTTTTATAAACTGAAACAATTATTTTATGACAAAAGAAAAAGGTCATAATGATTTTAAATAGATAATTATTCAAATAGTTATATCTATTTGAGCTTGTTCGATAAACATATTTATTTTTTTAAATCTCTCACTTATTAATTTTTTGAATTTTAATAAATTAGTATTATTTTATTTCGAATAAAGTTGTATGAATTGAAATAATTGTTTTATGACTAAACAAAAGGTCACAACGATTTGAAATAGATAATTGTTCTAATAGTTTTAACTATTTGAACTAGTTCAGCAAAACACATTTATTTTTTATTATTAAATTAGTATTATCTCAATCTGAATAAGCTTATATAAAAAAAAAACAATTATTCTATAACAAAATAAAGATCATGATGATTTGAGATGTATAATTGTTCAAAAAGTCATAACTATTTGAGCTAGTTTGATAAACAGATTTAGTTTTTAATACTCTTATTAATTTTCAAAATCTTAATGAATCGATATTATTTTATTCTAAATAATTCTGTATGAATAGAAACAATTGTTTTACTATAAAATAAAAGGTTATAACGATTTAAAATAGATAATTATTTAAATGAACATGACTATTTGAACTTATTTGATAAACAGATTTATTTTTTAAATCTCCTACCTATTAATTTCTAGAATATTAATAAATTAATATTATTTTATTCTGAATAAACTTGTATAAATAAAAAAAAAATTATTTTACGACAAAATAAAAGATCATAACTATTTGAAATAAATAATTGTTCAAATTGTCATAACTATTTGAGCTTGTTCAGTAAGCCTATATGAATTGATACAATTGTTTTATGATGAAACAAAAGGTCATAACGATTTGAAATAGATAATTACTAAAATAGTTATGACAATTAGAACTTGTTCGGTAAACATATTTATATTTAAAATCTTTTACTCATTAATTGTCAAAATATTAATAAATTAATATTATTTTAATCCGAATAAGCTTGTATGAACAAAAACAATTATTTTATGAAAAAACAAAAGTCATAACGATTTGAAAAAAATAATTGTTTAAATAGTCATAACTACTTGAATTTATTTGATAAACAGATTTATTTTTTAAATCTTTTAATAATTAGTTGTCTAAATATTAATAAATTTGTATTATTTTAATTGAAATAAACTTGTATGAATAGAAAAAAATTATTTTATGATAAAACAAAAAGGTTATAGCGATTTGAAATAGATAATTATTCAAAGAGTAGTAACTATTTGAACTTGATCGATAAACAGATTCAGTTTTTAAATCTCTTACTTATTAATTTTTAAAATATTAATAAATTAGATTTATGTTATTTCAAGTCAGCTTGTACGAATAGAAACAATTATTTTCTAGTAAAACTAAAGGTTATAACACTTTAAAATAGATATTGTTCAAATAGTTATAACCATTTGTATTGGTCAGTCCAATAGATTCATTTTTTAAATCCGTTACCTATTAATTTTTAGGATATTAACAAATTAGCATTTCTTTATTTTGAATAAGACTGTATCAATAGAAATAATTGTTTTATGACAAAACAAATGATTATAATAATTTGAAATAAATAATCGTTCAA
Source organism: Durio zibethinus (assembly GCF_047325235.1). Lineage (NCBI taxonomy): Eukaryota > Viridiplantae > Streptophyta > Magnoliopsida > Malvales > Malvaceae > Durio > Durio zibethinus. Next base: position 74,038 of record NC_143181.1, read on the forward strand.
ATTATTATAACTATTTGAACTGGTTTGGTAAATGGACTTACCTTTTAAATCTCTTATTAATTTTCAAAATATTAATAAATTAATCTTATTTTATTTCAAAAAACTTATATGAACAAAAACATTTGTTTTATGACAAAACAAAAGGTCATAACGGTTTGAAATAGATAAATATTCATATAGCCTTAACTATTTGTATTGGTTCAGCAAAAAAATTTATTTTTTAAATCTCTTGGTTATTAATTTTTATAATATTATTAAATTAGTAATATTGTTTTTTGAATAAGCTTGTATGAACATAAATAATTGTTTTATGACAAAACAAAAGATTATAGCAATTTGAAATATATAATTGTTCAAATAGTCATAACGATTTGAAAATGTTCAGTAAGCATATTTCTTTTTTAAATCTCCTACTTATTAATTTTTGAAATATTAATAAATTAGTATTATTTTATTTGAAACAAGCTTGTATGATGAAAACATTTGTTTTATGACAAAACAAAAAATCATAAATATTTGAAATAGATAATTATTCAAATGGTGAAATTATTTGAACTGATTCGATAAACTGATTTATTTTTTATATCTTCAACTTCTCAATTTTTGAAATATTAATAAACTAATATTATTTTATTTTGGATAAGCTTTTATGAACTAAAACAATTGTTTTATGATAAAACAAAGGGTCATAACAATTTTAAATAGATAATTGTTCAAATAGTCATAACTATTTGAACTTGTTCAGTAAACATATTTATTTTTTTAAGCTTCTTGCTTATTAATTTTTTGAATGTTAATAAAAGAGTATTATTTATTTTGAATAAGCATGTATGAACTGAAACAATTATTTTATGACTAAACAAAAGGTCAGAATGATTTGAAATAGATAATTGTTCTAATAGTCTTAACTATTTGAACTGGTTTAATAAACACATTGATTTTTTAAATCTCTTACTTCTTAATTTTTAAAATATTATTAGTTTAGCAATATTTTACTCTAAATATGCTTGTATGAATAGAAACAATTGTTTTATGACAAAATGAAGATCATAGTGATTTGAGATAGATAATTGATCAAATAGTCATAACTAATTGAAATAATTAAAAAAATTTAGTTTTTAAATCTCTTTTTAATTTTTGAAATATTAATAAATTAGTGTTATTTTATTTTGAATAATTTTGCATGAATAAAAACAATTGTTTTATGATAAAATAAAATGTCATAATGATTTGAAATAGATAATAGATTAATTGGACATGATTGTTTAAACTTATTTGGTAAACAGATTTATTTTTTAAATCTCCAAATTATTAATTTTTAGAATATTAATAAATTAGTATTATTTTATTTCAAATAAACTTGTATGAATAGAAACAATTATTTTATGACAAAACAAAAGATTATAACAATTTGAAATAAATAATTATTTAAATAGCCATAACTATTTAAACTCGCTTGGTAAATAGATTTATTTTTTAAATCTTTTACTTATTAATTTTTGGAATATTAATAAATGTAAATTATTTTATTCAAAATAAGCTTGATTGAACAGAATCAATTGTTTTATGTCAAAACAAAAGGTCATAATGTTTTGAAATAAATAATTGTTTAGCTAGTCATAACTATTTGAACTTATTCGGTAAATAGATTCATTTTTTATTTCTCTTACTCATTAATTTTTATAATATTAATAAATTAGTATTATTTGTTTAGCTAGTCATAACTATTTGAACTTATTCGGTAAATAGATTCATTTTTTATTTCTCTTACTCATTAATTTTTAGAATATTAATAAATTAGTATTATTTTAGTTTAAACAAACTTATAAGAACTAAAACAACTGTTTTATTACAAAAGAAAAGGTCATTGTGATTTGAAATAGATAATTATTCAAATAATCATGACTATTTGAACTTGCTTAGTAAACATATTTATTTTTTAAAATCTTTTACTTATTAATTGTCAAAATATTAATAAATTAGTATTATTCTAATCTGAATAAACTTGTATGAATAGAAACAATTGTTTTATTACAAAACAAAAAGTCATAACAAGTTGAAATAAATAATTGCACAAAATAGTCATAACAATTTGAACTTATTTGGTAAACATATTTATTTTTTAAATCTTTTACTTGTAAATTGTCTTAATATTAATAAATTTGTATCATTTTATTTGAAATGAGCTTGTATAAATAGAAAAAAATTCTTTTATAGCAAAACAAAAGGTTATAGCGATTTCAAATATATAATTGTTCAAACAGTCATAATTATTTAAACTTGTTCAGTAAATGATTCATTTTTTAAATCTCTTTATTATTAATTTTTGGATTATTAATAAATTATTATTATTTTATTCCCAATAAGCTTATATGAACTGAAACAATTCTTTTATGATAAAACAAAAGGTCATAACGATTTGAAATAAATAATTATTTTAATAATCATGATTATTTGATCTAGTTTGGTAAACATATTTATTTTGTTAAATTTTTACTTATTAATTGTTGAAATATTAATAAATTAGTATTGTTTTAGTCTAAATAAGCTTGTATGAACATAAACAATTGTTTTATAACAAAACAAAAAGTCATAATGATTTGAAATAAATAATTGCTCATATAGTGATAACTATTTAAACTAGTTTGATACATAGATTTATTTTTTAAATCTCTTATTAATATTAGAAATATTAATAGATTAGTATTACTTTTTTTTCGAACAAACTTATATGAACAAAACATTTATTTTATGATAAAACAAACAGTCATAATAATTTGAAATAGATAATTGTTCAAATAGTCATAATTATTTTGGACTGGTTAGGTAAACAGAATTATTTTTTAAATCTCTTACATATTAATTTTTGAAATATTAGTAAATTTGTTTTATGTTATTCCAAATAAGCTAGTATAAATTCAAAAAAACTTATTTTATGACAAAACAAAAGGTCATAATGATTTGAAATAGATAATTGTTCATATAGTTTTAAATATTTGAACTGGTTTGACAAACAAATTTAATTTTTAATTCTTTTAGTTATTAATTATTGGAATATTATTATATTAGTATTATTTTATTCCGAATAAGCTTATATGAACAAAAATAATTGTTTTATGATAGTACACAAGGTTATAAGGATTTGAAGCTTACAATTGTTCAAATAGTCATAACTATTTGAACTAGTTCAGTAAATAGGTTTATTTTTTAAATCTTTTACATATTAATTTTTGAAAGATTAATTAGTATTATTTTTTCTGAATAAGCTTGAATGTTCAAATACAATTGTTATATGACCAAACAAAAGGTAATAACTATTTGAAATAGTTAATTATTGGCATGGCCATAATTATTTAAACTTATTAGGTAAACAGATTTACTTTTTAAATCACTTACTTTTTACTTTTCGAAATATTAAAAAATTATTATTATTTTATTTTGAATAAGTTTGTATGAATTGAAACAATTGTTTTATGACAAAACAAAAGGTCATAACAATTTGAAATAGATAATTGGTTATACAGTCTTAACTGTTTCAACTACTTCGGCAAATAGATTAATTTTTTAAATCTCTTAGTTATTAATTTTTGGAATATTATTAAATTAGTTTTATTTTATTTTGAATAAGTTTATATGAACTAAAACAATTATTTTATAATAGAACAAAAAGTTATAACAATTTGAAATTGATAATTGTTTAAATAAGAATTGGTTTGGTAAACAAATTTATTTTTTAAATCTCTTATTTATTAATTTTTGAAATATTGATAAATTAATATTATTTTATTTTGAATAGGCTTGTATGATGGAAAACAATTGTTTTATGACAAAACAAAAGTTTGTAATGAATTGAAATAGATAATTGTTCAAATGGCCAAAATTATTTGAACCAATTCGATAAATTGACATATTATTTAAATCTCTAACTTATCAATTTTTGGAATATTAATAAAGTAATATTATTTTATTTCAGATAAGCTTTTATGAATTGAAACAATTGTTTTATGATAAAAGAAAATGTCATATTTATTTTAAATAGGTAATTGTTCAAATAGCCATAACTATTTGAACTTGTTAGGCAAATAGATTTATTTTTTGAAATTTGTAGTTTATTAATTTTTTGAATGTTAATAAATTAGTATTTTTTTTAATAAGCATGTATGAATTGAAAAAATTATTTTATGACTAAACAAAATGTCAGAACAATTTGAAATAGATAATTATTCTAATAGTCTTAATTATTTGAACTAGTTCGACAAACACATTTATTTTTTAAATCTCTTACTTATTAATTTTTAGAATACTATCAAATTAGCAATATTTTACATTGAATAAGCTTGCATGAATATAAACAATTGTTTTATGACAAAACAAAGATTATAACAATTTGAGATAAATAATTGTTCAAATAATCATAACTATTAGAACTTGCTCGATAAAAAATTTAGTTTTTAAATCTCTTATCAATTTTCAAAATATTAATAAATTGGTGTTATTTTATTTTGAATAATTTTGTATGAATAGAAACAATTGTTTTACAACAAAATATAATGTCATAACGATTTGAAATAGATAATAGCTTAAATGGATATGACAATTTGAACTTGTTTGGTGAACAAATTTATTTTTAAATCTTCAACTTATAAATTTTTAGAATATTAATAAATTAATATTATTTTATTTTGGAATAAACTTATATGAATAGAAACAATTTTTTTATGACAAAATAAAAGATCATAGTGATTTGGAATAAATAATTGTTCAAATAGTCATAAATAGTTGAACTCGTTTAGTAAACATAGCTATTTTGTTAAATCTTTTACTTACTAATTTTTGGAATTTTAATAAATTAGTATTATTTTATTCTAAATAAGTTTTTATGAATAGAAACAATTGGTTTATGACAAAACAAAAAGTCATAATGATTTGAAATAGATAATTGTTCAAATAGTCATAACTATTTGAACGTGTTTAGAAAACATATTTATTTTTAAAATTTTTACTTATTAATTTTTCAAAATATTAATAAATTTATATTATTTTATTCAAAATAAGCTTGCATGAATAGAACCAATTTTTTTTATGACAAAACAAAATTTCATAATGTTTTGAAATAGATAATTGTTTAGATAGTCATAACTATTTGAACATGTTCAATAAACGTATTCATTTTTTAATTTTCTTACTCATTAATTTTTGGAATATTAATAAATTAGTATTATTTTATTTCAAATAAGCTTATATGAACTAAAACAATTGTTTTATTACAAAACAAAAGGTCACAATGATTTAAAATAGATAATTATTCAAATAATCAGGACTATTTGAACTTGTTCAAAAAACATATTTATTTCTTAAATATTTTACTTATTAATTGTCAAAATATTAATAAATTAACATTATTGTAATTTGAATAACCTTGTATGAACAAAAACAATTGTTTTATGACAAAACAAGAAGTCATAAGAATTTGAAGTAAATAATTGTTCAAATAGTCATAAAATTTGAACTTGTTCGGTAAACAAATTTATTTTTAAATGTTTTACTAATTAATTTTGTTTATATTAATAAATTTGTATTATTTTATTCAAAATAAGCTTGTATGAATAGAAAAAATCATTTTATGACAAAACAAAAGGTTATAGCTATTTCAAAAAGATAATTGTTGAAACAGTCATAATTATTCAAACTTGTTCGACAAACTGATTCATTTTTTAAATCTCTTAATTATTAATTTTTGTAATATTAATAACTTAGTAATATTTTATTTCGAATAATCTTATTGAATTGAAATAATTTTTTATGACAAAACAAAAGTTCATAATGATTTGAAATAAATAACTACTCAAATAGTCATAACTATTTGAACTCATTTGATAAATAGATTTATTTTTTAAATCTCTTATTAATTTTTAAATATTAATATATTAGTATTACTTTGTTCCAAACAAACTTATATAAACAAAAACATTTGTTTTATGATAAGACAAAAGGTCATAACGATTTGAAATAGATAATCGTTCAAATAGTCATAATTATTTAAACTGGTTAGGTAAATAAAATTATTTTTAAATCTCTTATAAATTTTTGAAATATTAATAAATTCATTTTATTTTATTCCAAATAAGTTAGTATGAATTGAAAAAAAGTTATTTTATGACAAAACAAAATGTCATGATGATTTGAAATAGATAATTATTCATATAGTCTTAAATGTTCGAACTGGTTTGGCAAACAAATTTATTTTTTAATTCTCTTAGTTATTAATTTTTGGAATATTATTAGATCAGTATTATTTTATTTTGAATAAGCTTATATGAACAAAAATAATTGTTTGTGATAGAAGAAAAGGATATAATGATTTGAAGTTTACAATTGTTCAAATTTATTTTTTAAATCTCTTACTTATTAATTTTTGAAAGATTAACAAATTAGTATTGTTTTATTTCAAATAGGCTTGAATGATCAGAAACAATTGTTATACGATGAAACAAAAAGCCATAATTTTTTATAAACAAATAATTGTTTATATAGTCTTAATTGTTTGAATTGCTTTGGCAAATAGATTTATTTTTTACATCTCTTAGTTATCAATTTTTGGAATATTATTAAATTAGTATTATTTTATTCCAAAAAAGCTTATATGGACTGAAACAATTATTTTATAATACAATAAAAGATTATAATGATTGGAAATAGATAATTGTTCATATAAAAATTGGTTCAGTAAATAAATTTATTTTTTAAATCTCTTACTTATTAATTTTTGAAATATCAATAAATTAATATTACTTTATTCTGAATAGGCTTGTATGATGAAAAATAATTATTTTATGACAAAACAAAAGTTCGTAACAATTTGAAATAGATAATTGTTTAAATGACAATAATTATTTGAAGCGATTCAATTAATTGACTTATTTTTAAATCTTTAACTTTTTCATTTTTGAAATATTAATAAAGTAATATTATTTTATTTCATATATGCTTTTATGAATTGAAACAATCGTTTTATGATAAAAAAAAAGGTTATACTTCTTATAAATAGATAATTGTTCAAATAGTCATAACTATTTAAACTTGTTTTGTAAACAAATTTATTTTTTTAAATTTCTTATTTATTAATTTTTTGAATGATAATAAATTAGTATTATTTTATTTCGAATAACCATGTATGAACTGAAAAAATTATTTTAAGACTAAACGAAAGGTCAAAATGATTTGAAATAGATAATTGTTCTAATAGTCTTAACTATTTAAACCTATTCAACAAACACATTTGTTTTTTAAATCTCTTACTTATTAATTTTTAGAATATTATTTAATTTCGTAATATTTTAATTTGAATAAGCTTGTATGAATAGAAATAATTGTTTTATGACAAAACAAAGATCATAATGATTTGAGATAGATAATTATTGAAATAGTCAAACTATTTGAACTGGTTTGATAACTAGATTTAGTTTTTAAATCTCTCATTAATTTTTAAAATATTAATAAATTAGTACTATTTTATTCTTAATAATTTTGTACAAATAAAAATAATTGTTTTATGACAAAACAAAATATCATAACTATTTGAAATAGATAATAACTCAAATGGACATGACTATTTGAACTTGTTTAGTGCATAAATTTATTTTTTAAATCTCTAATTCATTAATTTTTAGAATATTAATAAATTAGTATTATTTTCTTTTGAATAAGATTATATGAATAGAAACAATTATTTTATGACAAAACAAAAAGATGATAACATTTGAAATAAATAATTTTCAAAGATTCATAACTATTTGAACTCGCTCGGTAAACAGATTTATTTTTTTAAATATTTTATTTAGTAATTTTTGAAAGTTTAGTAAATAAGTATTATTTTATTTTGAATAAGCTTTTATAAATAGAAACAATTGATTTATCACAAAACGAAAGGTCATAGCGATTTGAAATAGATAATTGTTCAAATAGTCATAACTATTTGAACGTGTTAAGAAAACATATTTATTTTTTAAAATTTTACTTATTAATTTTTGGAATATTAATAAATTTATATTATTTTATTCGAAATAAGCTTACATAAACAGAACCAATTGTTTTATGACAAAACAAAAGGTCATAATGTTCTGAAATAGATAATTGTTCATATAGTCATAACTATTTGGAAATGTTCGATAAACAAATTAATTTTTTAATTCTCTTACTCATTAATTTTAGAATATTCATCAATTAGTATTATTTTATTTCAAATAAGCTTATATGAACTAAAACAATTGTTTTATTACAAAACAAAAGGTCACAATGATTTGAAATAGATAATTATTCAAATAGTCAAGACTATTTGAACTTGTTCAACAAACATATTTATTTTTTAAATCTTTTACTTATTAGTTGCTGAAATATTTATAAATTAATATTATTTTAATATGAATAAGCTTGTATGAATCGAAAACAATTGTTTTATGACAAAACAAAAAGTCATAACAATTTGAAATAAATAATTGATCATAAGGATTTGAACTTGTTTAGTAAACAAATTTATTTTTTTAAATCTTTTACCTATTAATTGTCAAAATATTAATAAATTGTATTATTTTATTCATAATAAGCTTGTATGAATAGAAAAAATCATTTGGTGACAAAACAAAAAGTTATAGCAATTTCAAATAGATAATTATTCAAATAGTCATAATTATTTAAACTTGTTTAGTAAATAGATTCATTTTTTAAATCTCTTAATTAGTAATTTTCAAAATATTAATAACTTAGTATTATTTTATTTCAAATAAGCTGATATGAACTAAAATAATTTTTTTATAACAAAACAAAAGGTTATAACGATTTGAAATAAATACTTATTCAAATAGTCATAACTATTTGATCTAGTTTGGTAAACAATTTATTTTTTAAAATTTTGCTTATTAATTGTCAAAATATTAATAAATTAGTATTATTTTAATCTGAATTAATTTTTATGAATAGAAATTATTACTTTGTAAAAGAACAAAAAATTGCAACAATTTTAAATAAATAATTACTCAAATAGTCATAACTTTTTAAACTAGTTTGATAAACAAATTTATTTTAAAAATCCATTATTAATTTTTGAAATATTATTAGATTAGTATTATTTTATTCTAAGCAAACTTATATGAATAAAAATATTTGTTTTATGACAAAACAAAAGGTCATAGCAATTTGAAATAAATAATTGTTCAAATAGTATAATTATTTGAACTAGTTAGGTAAATAAAATTTTTTTTTAAATCTCTTACATATTAATTTTTGAAATGTTAATAAATTTATTTTATTTTATTCTAAATAAGCTAGTATGAAGTGAAAAAATTGTTTTATGACAAAACAAAAACAATTTGAAATAGATAATTGTTCATATAGTCTTAACTATTTGTACTAATTTGACAAACAAATTTCTTTTTTAAATCTCTTAGTTATTAATTTTTGGAATATTTTTATATTAGTATTATTTTATTTCAAATAAGCTTGTATGAATAGAAATAATTGTTTTATGATAGAACAAAAGGTTATAACGATTTGAAGTATACAATTGTTCAAATAGTCATAACTATTTAAACCAGTTCGGTAAATAGATTTATTTTTTTAAATCTCTTACTTATTAATTTTGAAAGGTTAATAAATTACTATTATTTTATTTTGAATAAACACATATGATTAAAAACAATTGTTATATGACCAAATAAAAGGCAATAACAATTTGAAATAGATAATTGTTGAAATGGCCATAATTATTTGACCTAATTCGGTAGACAAATTTACTTTTTAAAAAACTTACTTATTAATTATTGAAATATTAATAAAGTAGTATTATTTTATTTTAACTAAGCTTGTATGAATTCAAACAATTGTTTTATGACAAAACAAATGGTCATAATGATTTTAAATAGACAATTGTTCAAATAGTCATAATTATTTGAATTTGTTTGATAAACAAATTTATTTTAAACTCTTACTTATTAATTTTTGAATTATTAACAAATTAGTATTATTTTATTTTGGATAAGCTTTTATGAACTAAAACAATTGTTTTATGTCAAAACAACTGGTCATAATGATTTTAAATAAATAATAGTTTAAATAGTCATTACTATTTGAACTTGTTTGGTAAACAGATTTATTTTTTCATATCATTTCCTTTTTAATTTTCTGAATGTTAATAAATTTAGATTATTTTATTCCGAATAAACTTGTAAAATATGAAACAAATATTTTATGACTAAACAAAAGATCAAAATGATTTAAAATAGATAATTATTCTAATAGTTTTAACTATTCGAATTGACTTGACAAACACATTTATTTTTTAAATCTCTTATTAAATTTTGAAATATTATTAGATTAGTATTATTTTTAATGAAATAAGTTTCTATGATCAGAAGCAATTGTTTTATGATAAAACATAGATCTTAACAATTTGAGATTAATAATTGATTAAATAGTCATAACTATTTGAACTGGTTCGATAAACATATTTATTTTTTAAATCTATTACTTATTAATTTTTGAAATATTAATAAATTAATATTATGTTATTTCAAATAAGCTTGTGTGATAAAAAATAATTGTTTTATGACAAAACAAAAAGTCATAACGATTTGAAATAGATAATCATTCAAATGGCTTTTATTATTTTAACTAATTCAATAAACTGATTATTTTTTAAGTTTCTTACTTATTATTTTAGTAAGTATTAATAAATTAGTATTATTTTAATCCATCTAAGCTTGTATTAATTGAAACAAATGTTTTATGAGAAATCAAAAAGTCATAACGATTTTAAATTAACAATTGTTAAAATAGTAATAACTATTCGAACTTGTTCAGTAAACAAATTTATTTTTTTAAATCTATTTCTTATTAATTTTTTGAATGTTAATAAATTAGTATTAATTTATTTTGAATAAGCTTGTATAAATTGAAACAATTGTTTTATGACTAAACAAAATATCAGAACGATTTTAAATAGATAATTGTTCTAATAATCTTAACCATTTGAACTGATTCAGTAAATAAATTTTTTTTTTAAATCTCTTACTTATTAATTTTTGAAATATTATTAAATTAGCATTATTTTAATCAGAATAAGCTTGTATGAATAAAACAATTGTTTTACGACAAAAGAAAAAGGTCATAATGATTTGAAATAGATAATCATTCATACAGTCTTAACTATTTGAACTGGTTCGATAATTATATTTATTTTTTTTAATTTTCCTAGTTATTAAGTTTTGGAATATTATTAAATTAGTATTATTTTATTCTAAATAAAATAGTATGAATAGGACCAATTATTTGATGACAAAACAAAAAGTTATAATTATTTAAAATAGATAATTATTCAAATAGTCAAAACTATTTGAAATGGCTTAGCAAACAGATTTACTTTTAAATCTCTTACTAATTAATTTTCTAAAATATTAATAACTTAGTATTATTTTATTTCGAACAAACTTATATTAAGAAAAAGCAATTGTTTTATGACAAAACAAAAGGTCATAACAATTTGAAATAAATAATTGCTCATATAGTTTAACTATTTGAACTAGTTCAGCAAATTGATTTATTTTTAAAATCTCTTAATTATTAATTTTTAGAATATTACTAAATTAATATTATTTTATTTCGAATAAGCTTATATAAACAGAAAACAATTGTTTTATGATAGAACAAAAGGTTATAACAATTTGAAATAAAGAATTGTTCAAATAGTCATAGCTATTTGAACTGGTTTGGTAAACAGATTTTATTTTTTAAATCTCTTATTAATTATTGAAATATTAGTAAATTAGTATTATTTTATTTCGAATAAGCTTCTATATTGAAAAGCAATTGTTTTATGAGAAAACAAAAGATAACAACAATTTGAAATAGATAGTTGTTTAAATGGCCATAATTATTTGAACTAATTCAGTAAACTGATTTATTTTTTAAATCTCTTACTTATTAACTTTTGAAATATTAATGCATCTTTATTTTATTTTAGATAAGCTTTTATGAACTAAAACAATTGTTTATGACAAAACAAAAGGTCATAACAATTTAAAATAGATAATTGTTGAACAGGTTTGATAAAAAGATTTATTTTTTAAATCTCTTATTAATTTTGTAATATTAATATATTAGCATTATTTTATTCAAAACAAACTTATATGAATAAAAACATTTGTTTTATCACAAAACCAAAGATGATAATGTTCAAATAGTCATAATTATTAGAATTAGTTAGGTAAACAGAATTATTTTTTAAACTCTTACTTATTAATTTTTGAAATATTAATAAATTCATTTTACTTTTATTCTGAATAAGCTACTATGAATTGAAAAAATTGTTTTATGACAAAAGAAAATGTCATAATGATTTGAAATAGATAATTGTTTATATAGTCTTAACTTTTTAAATTGGTTTGGCAAACAAATTTAATTTTTAAATCTCTTAGTTATTAATTTTTAGAATATTATTAGATTACTATTATTTTATTTTAAATAAGCTTGTATAAACATAAATAATTATTTTTATAACAGAACAAAAGGTTTATTTTTTTAAATAATTGATTTGAAGTATACAATTGTTCAACTATTTGAACTGGTTTGGTAAACAGATTTATTTTTTAAATCACTTACTTATTAATTTTTAAAAGATTAATCAATTAGTATTATTTTATTTTGAACAACCTTGTACGATAAAAAACAATTCTTATATGACTAAACAAAAAGTAATAACAATTTGAAATAGATAATTGTTGAGATAGCCATATCTATTTGAGCTTGTTTGATAAACATTTTATTTTAAATCTCTTGCTTATTAATTTTTTGAATTTTAATAAATTAGTATTATTTTATTTTGAATAAGCTTGTATAAACTAAAATAATTGTTCCTTGACCAAACAAAAGATTAGAATGATTTGAAATAGATAATTGTTCTAATAGTTTTAATTATTTGAATTGGTTTGGAAAAACTCATTTATTTTTTATTATTAAATTAGTATTATCTTAATCTGAATAGGCTTATATGAAAAGAAACAATTGTTCTATGAAAAAATAAAGATCATAATGATTTGAGATATATAATTGTTCAAAAAGTCTTATTATTTCAACTAGTTCGATAAACAGATTTAGTTTTTAATACTCTTATTAATTTTCAAAATCTTAATGAATAGGTATTATTTTATTTTGAATAATTATGTATGAATAGAAACAATTGTTTTATGACAAAACAAAAGGTCATAATGATTTGAAATAGATAATTTTTCAAATGAACATGACTATTTGAATTTATTTGGTAAACATATTTATTTTTAAGTCTCCTACCTATTAATTTTTAGAATATTAATAAATTAGTATTATTTTATTTTGAATAAAATTTTATGAATAGAAACAATTGTTTTATGACAAAATAAAAAATCATAACTATTTGAAATAAATAATTGTTCAAACAGTCATAACTATTTGAGCTTGTTTAGTAAATAGATTCATATTTTAAATCTCTTACTCATTAATTTTTGGAATATTAATAAATTAGAATTATTTTATTTTGAATAAGCCTATATGAATTGATACAATTGTGTTATGACGAAACAAAAGGTCATAACATTTGAAATAGATAATTATTCAAGTAGTTATAACTATTAGAACTTATTCGGTAAACATATTTATTTTTAAAATCGTTTACTTATTAATTGGCAAAACTTTAATAAATTAATATTATTTTAATCTGAATAAGCTTGTATGAACAAAAACAATAGTTTTATGACAAAACAAAAAATCATAACGATTTGAAATAAATAATTGTTCAAATAGTCATAACTATTTAAATTTATTTGATAAACAAATTTATTTTTTAAATCTTTTACTAATTAGTTGTCTAAATATTAATAAATTTGTATTATTTTTAATTGAAATAAACTTGTATGAATAGAAAAAATTATTTTGTGACAAAACAAAAGGTTATAGTAATTTGAAATAAATGATTGTTCAAAGAGTCATAACTATTTGAACTTAATCGATAAATATATTCAGTTTTTAAATCTTTTACTTATTAATTTTTGGAATATTAATAAAGTAGATTTATGTTATTCCAAGTTAGCTTGTATGAACAAAAACAATTGTTTTGTAACAAACAAAAGGTTATAACACTTTGAAACAGATAATTGTTCAAACAGTTATAACTATTTGTATTGGTCTGGCCAACTGATTCATTTTTCAAATCCGTTAGTTGTTAATTTTTAGGATATTAACAAATTAGCATTACTTTATTTCGAATAAGATAGTATCAATAGAAAAAATTATTTTATGACAAAACAAACAGTTATAATGATTTGAAATAAATAATTGTTCAAATTGTTATAACTATTTGAACTGATTTGGTATATAGATTTAGTTTTTAAATCTTTTATTAATTTTTAAAATATTAATAAATTAATATTATTTTATTTTAAACAAACTTATATAGCATAAACATTTGTTTTAAGACAAAACAAAAGGTCATAATGGTTTGAAATAGATAATTATTCATATAGCCTTAACTATTTGAATTGGTTAGGTAAAAAAATTTGTTTTTTAAATCTCTTAGTTATTAATTTTCATAATATTATTATATTAGTATTATTGTATTCTGAATAAGCTTGTATGAACATAAATAATTGTTTTATGACAAAACAAAAGGTTATAATGATTTGAAATATATAATTGTTCAAATAGTCATAACTATTTGAACTAGTTCTGTGAGCATATTTATTTTTTAAATCTCCTACTTATTAATTTTTAAAATATTAATAAATTAGCATTATTTTATTTAGAATAGGCTTGTATGATAAAAAAAAACAATTGTTTTATGACAAAACAAAAGATCATAAAGATTTGAAATAGATAATTGTTCAAATGGAAATAATTATTTGAATTGTTTCAATGAATTGATTTATTTTTTAAAATCTTTAACTTTTCGATTTTTGAAATATTAATAAAGTAATATTAATTTATTTTGGATAGGCTTTTATGAATTAAAACAAATGTTTTATGATAAAACAAAATGTTAAAACAATTTTAAATAGATAATTGTTCAAATAGTCATAACTATTTGAACTTATTTGATAAACAGATTTATTTCTTTAAACTTCTTGCTTATTAATTTTTTGAATGTTAATAAAAGAGTATTATTTTATTTCGAATAAGCATGTATGAACTGAAACAATTATTTTATGATTAAACAAAAGGTCAGAATGATTTGAAATAGATAATTGTTCTAATAGTCTTAACTATTTCAATTGGTTCAGTAAACACATTGATTTTTTAAATCTCTTACTTGTTAATTTTTAAAATATTATTGTTTAGCAATATTTTACTTTGAATAAGCTTGTATGAATAGAAACAATTGTTTTATGACAAAACAAAGATCCTAATGATTTGAGATAGATAATTGTTCAAATAGTCATAACTATTTGAACTAATTTTGTATACAAATTTAGTTTTTAAACCTCTTATTAATTTTTGAAATATTAATAAATTAGTATTATTTTATTTTGAATAATTTTGCATGAATAAAAAAAATTGTTTTATGACAAAATAAAATGTCATAACGATTTCAAATAGATAATAGTTCAAATGGACATGATTGTTTAAATTTATTCGGTAAATAAATTTATTTTTTAAATCTCCAAATTATTAATTTTTAAAACATTAATAAATTAGTATTATTTTATTTCAAATAAACTTGTATGAATAGAAACAATTATTTTATGACAAAACAAAAGATTATAATAATTTGAAATAAATAATTGTTTAAATAATCGTAACTATTTGAACTCGCTCGGTAAATAAATTTATTTTTTAAATCTTTTACTTATTAATTTTTTGGAAGTTTAATAAATTAGTATTATTTTATTCCAAATAAGCTTTTATGAACAAAATCAATGGGTTTATGACAAAACAAAAAGTCATAACGATTTGAAATAGACTATTGTTCAAATAATCATAACTATTTGAATGTGTTCAGAAAATAGATTTATTTTTAAAATTTTTACTTACTAATTTTTGGAATATTTATAAATTTAAATTATTTTATTCGGAATAAGCTTGCATGAACAAAACCAATTGTTTTGTGATAAAACAAAAAGTCATAATGTTTTGAAATAGATAATTTTTTAGATAGTCAAAACTATTTGAACTTTTTTAGTAAATAGATTGTTTTTTAATTCTTTTACTCATTAATTTTTGGAATATTAGTAAATTATTATTATTTTAGTTCAAGCAAACTTACATGAACTAAAACAATTGTTTTATTACAAAAGAAAAAAGGTCATTATGATTTAAAATAGATAATTATTCAAATAGTCATGACTATTTGAACTTGTTCTGTAAACATATTTATTTTTTTAAATCTTTTACTTATTAATTGTTGAAATATTAGTAAATTAGTATTATTTTAATCCGAATAAACTTGTATGAATAGAAACAATTGTTTTATGACAAAACAAATAGTCATAACAAGTTGAAATAAATAATTGCACATATACTCATAATGATTTGAACTTATTCAGTAAACAAATTTATTTTTTAAATCTTTTACTTATTAATTGTCTTAATATTAATAAATTTGTATTATTTTTTTTAAATAAGCTTTTATGAACAAAAAAAATTCTTTTATAACAAAACAAAAGGTTATAGCGATTTCAAATAGATAATTGTTCAAATAGTCATAATTATTTAAACATGTTCAATAAACAAATTCATTTTTTAAATCTCTTTATTATTAATTTTTGGATTATTAATAAATTAGTATTATTTTATTCCCAATAAGCTTATATGAACTGGAACAATTCTTTTAAGACAAAAAAAAAAGTCATAACGATTTGAAATAAATAATTATTCAAATAATCATGATTATTTGATTTAGTTCGGCAAACATATTTATTTTTAAAATTTTTTACTTATTAATTGTTGAAATATTAATAAATTAGTATTGTTTTAATCCAAATAAGCTTGTATAAACAAAAAGAATTGTTTTATAATAAAACAGAAAGTCATAACGATTTGAAATAAATGATTGCTTAAATAGTCTTAACTATTTAAACTAGTTTGATAAATAGATTTATTTTTTAAATCTTTGATTAATATTCAAAATATTAATAGAATTGTATTACTTTATTCTGAACAAACTTATATAAACAAAAACATTTGCTTTATGACAAAATAAAAGGTCATAATGATTTGAAATATGTAATTGTTTAAATAGTCATAATTATTTGAACTAGTTAGGAAAATAAAATTATTTTTTAAATCACTTACTTATTAATTTTTGAAATATTAATAAATTCATTTTATTTTATTCCAAATAAGCTAATATGAATTAAAAAAAAACATATTTTATGACAAAATAAAAGGTCATAACAATTTGAAATAGATAATTGTTCATATAGTCTTAAATATTTGAACTAATTCGGCAAACAAATTTTTTTTAATTCTCTTAGTTATTAATTTTTGGAATATTGTTAGACTAGTATTATTTTATTTCGAATAAGCTTGTATGAACAAAAATAATTGTTTTATAACAATATTAAAGGTTATAAGGATTTGAAGTTTACAATTGTTCAAATAGTTATAACTATTTGAGTTAGTTTGGTAAATAAGTTTATTTTGTAAATCCCTTAGTTATTAATTTTTGAAAGATTAATAAAATAATATTATTTTATTCCAAATAAGCTTGAAGTTTCAAATATAACTGTTATATGACCAAAAAAAGGGTAATATCGATTTGAAATAGATAATTGTTGGCATGGCTATAATTATTTGAACTAATTCGGTAAATATGTTTACTTTTTAAATCATTTATTAATTTTCAAAACATTAATAAATTATTATTATTTTATTTTGAATAAGCTTGTATGAACTGAAACAATTATTTTATGACAAAACAAAAGGTCTTAATGATTTGAAATAGATAGCTGTTCATATAGTCTTAATTGTTTGAATTGCTTCAATAAATAGAGTAATTTTTTAAATCTCTTAGTTGTTAATTTTTGGAATATTATTAAATTAGTATTATTTTATTCTAAATAAGTTTATATGAACTACAACAATTATTTTATGACAAAACAAAAGGTTATAACAATTTGAAATAGATAATTGTTCAAATATGAGTTGGTTTGGTAAATATATTTATTTTTAAAATCTCTTACTTTTTTATTTTTGAAAATTAATAAATTAATATTATTTTATTTTGAATAGGCTTGTATGATAAAAAACAATTATTTATAACAAAAAAAATTTTGTAACAATTTGAAATAGATAATTGTTCAAATGGCTAAAATTATTTGAACCAATTCAATAAACTAACTTATTTTTTAAATCTCTAACTTATCAATTTTTGAAATATTAATAAAGTAATATTATTTTATTTTGGATAAGCATTCATGAACTGAAACAATTGTTTTATGATAAAACAAAAGGTCATATTTATAATAAATAATAATTGTTCAAATAGCCATAACTATTTGAACTTGTTCGGTAAACAAATTTATTTTTTATAATTTGTTGTTTATTAATTTATAAATGTTAATAAATTAATATTATTTTATTTCGAATAAGCATGTGTGAATTGAAAAAATTATTTTATGACTAAACAAAAGGTCATAATGATTTGAAATAGATAATTGTTCTAATAGTCTTAATAATTTGAATTGGTTTAGCAAACACATTTATTTTTTAAATCTGTTATTAATTTTTAGAATACTATTAATTTAGCAATAATTTACTACAAATAAGCTTGTATGAATATAAACAATTTTTTTATGACAAAACAAAAATCATAACTTTTTGAGATAGATAATTGTTCAAATAATCATAACTATTAGAACGGGTTCGATAAATAGATTTAGTTTTTAAATCTCTTCTTAATTTTCAAAATATTGATAAATTTTTATTATTTTATTTTTAATAATTTTGTATGAATAGAAACAATTGTTTTATGACAAAACAAAATGTCATAATGATTTGAAATAGATAATAGCTTAAATGGATATAACTATTTGAACTTGTTCGGTGAATAAATTTATTTTTTAAATCTTCAACTTATTAATTTTAAGAATACTAATTAGTTTGTATTATTTTATTTTGAATAAACTTATATAAATAGAAACAATTGTTTCATGACAAAACAAAAGATCATAGTGATTTGAAATAAATAATTATTTAAATAGTCATAACTATTTGAACTCGCTTGGTAACTAGATTTATTTTTTAAATCTTTTACTTATTAATTTTTTGGAATTTTAATAAATTAGTATTATTTTATTCCAAATAAGCTTTTATGAACATAAACAATTGGTTTATGACAAAACAAAAGGTCATAACAATTTGAAATAGATAATTATTCAAATAGTCATAACTATTTGAACGTGTTCAAAAAAACATATTTATTTTTAAAATTTTTACTTATTGATTTTTCAAATATTAATAAATTTATATTATTTTATTTAAAATGAGCTTACATGAATGAAACCAATTATTTTATGACAAAACAAAATGTCATAATGTTGTGAAATAGATAATTATTTAGATAGTCATAACTATTTAAACATGTTAATAAACAAATTCATTTTTTTATTCTCTTACTCATTATTTTTTGGAATATTAATAAATTGGTATTATTTTATTTCAAATAAGCCTATATGAACTAAAATAATTGTTTTATTACAAAACAAAAGGTCACAATGATTTAAAATAGATAATTATTCAAATAGTTAGAACTATTTGAACTTGTTTGAAAAACATATTTTTTACTTAAATCTTTTACTTATTAATTGTCAAAATATTAATAAATTAATATTATTGTAATTTGAATAAGCTTGTATGAACAGAAACAATTATTTTATGACAAAATAAAAAGTCATAAGAATTTGAAATAAATAATTATTCAAATAGTCATAAGATTTGAACTTATTCAGTAAACAAATTTATTTTTTAAATGTTTTACATATTAAGTATCTTTATATTAATAAATTTTTATTATTTTATTCGCAATAAACTTGTATGAACAAAAAAAATCATTTTATGACAAAACAAAAGGTTATAGCAATTTCAAAAAGAAAATTATTGAAATAATCATAATTATTTAAAGTTGCTCGACAAACAGATTTATTTTTTAAATCTCTTATTAATTTTTGTAATATTAATAACTTAGTATTATTTTATTTTGAATAAGCTTATATGACAAAAAAAAGGTCATAATGTTTTGAAATAAATAATTATTCAAATAGTCATTACTATTTAATTTAGTTCAATAAACATATTTATTTTTAAAATTTTTTACTTATTAATTATTGAAATATTAATAAATTAGTATTATTTTAATCTGAATAAGCTTGTATGAATAGAAACAATTGTTTTATAACAAAACAACAAGTTATAACTATTTGAAATAAATAATTACTCAAATAGTCATAACTATTTCAACTCATCTTATAAATAGATTTATTTTTTAAATCTCTTATTAATTTTCAAAATATTAATAGATTAGTATTATTTTCTTCCAAACAAACTTATATGAACAAAAATATTTGTTTTATGACAAAACAAAAGATATAACTATTTGCAATAGATAATTGTTCAAATAGTCATAGTTATTTGAACTAGTTAAGTAAATAGAATTATTTTTTAAATCTCTTGTTAAATTTTGAAATATTAATAAATTCATTTTATTTTATTCCAAATAAGCTAGTATAAATTCAAAAAAAACTTATTTTATGCTAAAACAAACGGTCATAATGATTTGAAATAGATAATTGTTCATATAGTTTTAAATATTTGAACTGGTTTGACAAAGAAATTTATTTTTTAATTCTCTTAGTTATTAATTTTCAGAATATTATTAGATTAGTATTTTTTTATTTTGAATAAGATTGTATGAACAAAAATAATTGTTTTATGATAGAACAAAAGGTTATAATGATTTGAAGTTTACAATTGTTCAAATAGTTACATATTTGAACTAGTTCAATAAATAGATTTATTTTTAAAATCTCTTACTTATTAATTTTTGAAAGATTAATAAATTAGTATTATTTTATTCCAAATAGGCTTGAATGATAAAAAAATTTGTTATATGACCAAACAAAAGGCCATAATTTTTGATAAATAGATAATTGTTCATATAGTCTTAATTATTTGAACCACTTCAACAAACAGATTTGTTTTTTAAATCTCTTAATTATCAATTTTTGGAATATTATTAAATTAGTCTTATTTTATTCCAAAAAAGCTTACATGAACTAAAACAATTATTTTATAATAGAACAAAAGGTTATAATGATTTGAAATAGATAATTTTTTAAATAAAAATTGGTTATATAAATAGATTTATTTATTAAATCTCTTACTTATTAATTTTTGAAATATTAATAAATTACTATTATTTAATTCTGAATAGGCTTGTATGATGAAAAAAAAATATTTTAAGACAAAATAAAAGTTTATAACGATTTGAAATAGATAATTGTTTAAATGGCCATAATTATTTGAAGCGATTCAATAAACTAACTTATTTTTTAAATCTTTATCTTTTCAATTCTTGAAATATTAATAAAGCAATATTATTTTATTTCATATAAGCTTTTATGAACTGAAACAATTGTTCTATGATAAAACAAAAGGTCATACTTCTTATAAATATATAATTGTTCAAATAGTCATAACTATTTGAACTTGTTTTGTAAATAGATTTATTTTTTAAAATTTTTTATTTATTAATTTTTTGAATGTTAATAAATTAGTATTATTTTATTTCAAATAAGCATGTATGAACTGAAAAAATTATTTTATGACTAAACAAAATGTTAGAACATTTTGAAATAGATAATTATTCTAATAGTCTTAACTATTTAAACTAGCTTGGCAAACACATTTATTTTTTAAATCTCTTACTTATTAATTTTTATAATATTATTAATTTAGCAATATTTTACTTCGAATAAGCTTGTATGAATAGAAATAATTATTTTATGACAAAACAAAGATCATAACAATTTGAGGTAGATAATTGTTGAAGTAGTCATAACTATTTGAACTGGTTTAATAAATAGATTTAATTTTTAAATCTCTTATTAACTTTTGAAATATTAATAAATTAGTATTATTTTATTTTGAATAATTTTGTATAAATAGAAATAATTATTTTATGACAAAACAAAATGTTATAACCATTTGAAATAGATAATAGCTCAAATAGACATGACTATTTGAACTTGTTCGGTGAATAGATTTATTTTTTAAATCTCCAACTTATTAATTTTTGGAATATTAATAAATTAGTATTATTTTATCTCAAATAAAATTGCATAAATAGAAATAATTGTTTTATAACAAAACAAAAAATCATAACAATTTGAAATAAA
Organism: Durio zibethinus; assembly: GCF_047325235.1. NCBI lineage: Eukaryota > Viridiplantae > Streptophyta > Magnoliopsida > Malvales > Malvaceae > Durio > Durio zibethinus. Next base: position 96,450 of record NC_143181.1, read on the forward strand.
TAATTGTTTAAAGAGTCATAACTACTTGAACTCGCTAGGTAAATAGATTTATTTTTTTAAAATCTTTTACTTATTAATTTTTGAAATTTTAATAAATTAGTATTATTTTCTTTTTATAAGCTTTTATGAACAAAAACAATTAGTTTATGACAAAACAAAAAATCATAATGATTTGAAATAGATAATTATTCAAATAGTGACAAATATTTGAACGTGTTCAAAAAACATATTTATTTTTTAAATCTTTTACCTATTAGTTGTCTTAATATTAATAAGTTGTATTATTTTATTCGAAGTAAGCTTATATGAACAGAAAAGATCATTTGGTAACAAAACAAAAGGTTATAGCAATTTGAAATAGATAATTGTTCAAATAGTCATAATTATTTAAACTTGTTCGATAAATAGATTCATTTTTTAAATCTCTTTATTATTAATTTTTAGAATATTAATAACATATTATTATTTTATTTCGAATTGGCTGATATGAACTAAAATAATTTTTTTATGACAAAACAAAAGGTCATAATGATTTGAAATAAATACTTATACAAATAATCATGAATATTTGATCTAGTTTAGTAAACATATTTATTTTTTAAATTTTTTACTTATTAATTGTCAAAATATTAATAAAATAGTATTACTTTAATTTGACTAAGTTTTTATGAACATAAATTATTGTTTTGTAAGAAAAGAAAAAATAATAACAATTTGAAATAAATAATTGCTCAAATAGTCATAACTTTTTGAACTAGTTTGATAAACATATTTATTTTTTAAATCTATTATTAATTTTTGAAATATTAATAGATTAGTTTTATTTTATTTTGAACAAACTTATATGGACAAAAACATTTGTTTTATGACAAAACAAAAGGTCATAATGATTTGAAATAGATAATTGCTCAAATAGTCATAATTATTTGAACTAGTTAGGCAAACATAATTATTTTTTAAATCTCTTACATACTAATTTTTAAAATATTAATAAATTCATTTTATTTTATTCCGAATAAGCTACTATGAATTGAAAATATTGCTTTATGACAAAACAAAAACAATTTGAAATAGATAATTGTTCATATAGTCTTAATTATTTGAACTAGTTTGGCAAATAAATTTGTTTTTTAAATCTCTTAATTATTAATTTTTGGAATATTTTTATATTAGTATTATTTTATTTCAAATAAGCTTATATGAACAAAAATAATTGTTTTATGATAGAACAAAAAGTTATAATGATTTTCAGTATGCAATTATTCAAATAGTCATAACTATTTAACTGGTTCGATAAACAAATTTATTTTTTTAAAATCTCTTGCTTATTAATTTTTGAAAGATTAATAAATTACTATTATTTTATTTCAAATAAACATATATAATAAAAAACAATTGTTATATGACCAAACAAATGATTTGAAATTGATAATTATTGAAATGACATTAATTATTTGAACTAATTCAATAAACATATTCACTTTTTAAATCACTTGCTTATTAATTTTTGGAATGTTAATAAATTAGTATTATTTTATTTTGACTAAGCTTGTATGGATTTAGATAATTGTTTTATCACAAAATAAAAGGTCATAACGATTTAAATAGACAATTGTTCAAATAGTCATAACAATTTGAATTTGTTTAGTAAACAAATTTATTTTAAACTCTTGCTTATTAATTTTTGAATTATTAATAAATTAGTATTATTTTATTTTGGATAAGCTTTTATGAATTGAAACAATTGTTTTATGTCAAAGCAAAAGGTCATAATGATTTTAAATAAATAATTATTCAAATAGTCATCACTATTTGAACTTGTTTGATAAATAGATTTATTTTTTCAAATCATTTCCTTATTAATTTTTTGAATGTTAATAAATTTAGATTATTTTATTTCGAATAAGCTTGTAAGATATGAAACAAATATTTTATGACTACACAAAAGGTCAAAACGATTCAAAATTAATAATTATTCTAATAGCTTTAACTATTTGAATTAGCTCAGTAAACACATTTATTTTGTAAATTTCTTACTTATTAATTTTTGAAATATTATTAAATTAGTATTATTTTTAACCAAATAAGCTTCTATGATAAAAATCAATTGTTTTTTTGACAAAACAAATATCTTAACGACTTGAGATTAATAATTGTTTAAATAGTCATAACTATTTGAATTGGTTCAATAAACATTTTTATTTTTTAAATCTTTTACTTATTAATTTTTGAAATATTAATAAATTAGTATTATTTTATTTCATATAAGCTTGTATGATAAAAAACAATTGTTTTATGACAAAACAAAAGGTCAGAATGATTTTAAATAGATAATCATTCAAACGGCTATAATTATTTTAACTAATTCAGTAAATAGATTTATTTTTTAAGTTTCTTACTTATTATTTTAGTAAGTATTAATAAATTAGAATTATTTTATTCCATCTAAGCTTGTATTAACTGAAACAATTGTTTTATGACTAATCAAAAGGTTGTAACGATTTTAAATAAACATTTGTTCAAATAGTGATAACTATTTGAACTTGTTCGTTAAATAGATTTATTTTTTTAAATCTCTTTCTTATTAATTTTTTAATGTTAATAAATTAGTATTAATTTATTCTAAATAGGCTTGTTGAACTGAAATAATTATTTTATGACAAAACAAAATGTTAGAATGATTTCAAATAGAAAATTGTTTTAATAATCTTAACCATTTCAATTGATTCGACAAAAAAATTTATTTTTAAATATCTTATTTATTAATTTTCAAAATATTATTAAATTTGCATTATTTTAATAAAAAAAAGCTTGTATGAATAAAATAATTGTTTTACAACAAAAGAAAAAGGTCATAACACTTTGAAACAGATAATTGTTCATATAGTCTTAATTATTTGAACTGGTTTGACAATTAGATTTATTTTTTAATTTTCTTGGTTATTAAGTTTTAGAATATTCTTAAATTAGTATTATTTTATTTTGAATAAAATAGTATGAACAGGACCAATTGTTTGATGACAAAATAAGAAGTTATAATGATTAGAAATAGATAGTTATTCAAATAGTCAAAACTATTTGAAATGGTTTAGTAAATAGATTTACCTTTTAAATCTCTTACTGATTAATTTTCTAAAATATTAATAAATTAGTATTATTTTATTTCAAATAAACTTATATTAACGAAGACAATTGTTTTATGAAAAAAAAAGGTCATAACAATTTGAAATAAATAATTGTTCATGTAGTCTTAACTATTTGAACTAGTTTAGCAAATAGATTTACTTTTTAAATTTCTTAGTTATTAATTTTCAGAATGTTACTAAATTAGTATTATTTTATTCTGAATAGGCTTATATGAACAAAAACAATTGTTTTATGATAGAACAAAAGGTTACAACAATTTGAAATAGATATTGTTCAAATAGTCATAACTATTTGAACTGGTTTGGTAAACAGATTTATTTTTTAAATCTATTATTAATTCTTGAAATATTATTAAATTAGTATTATTTTATTTTAAATATGCTTCTATATTGAAAAACAATTGTTTTAGGAGAAAACCAAAAGTAATAACAATTTGAAATAGATAGTTATTTAAATGGCCATAATTATTTGAATTGATTTATTTTTTAAATCTCTTATTAACTTTTGAAATATTAACACAATAATATTATTTGATTTTGGATAAGCTTTTATGAACTAAAACAATTGTTTATGGCAAAACAAAAGGTCATAATGATTTTAAATTGATAATTGTTCAAATCATCATAACTATTCAAATTTGTTCAATAAACAAATTTATTTTTTCAAATCTCTTGCTTATTAATTTTTTGAATGTTAATAAATTAGTATCATTTTATTCCAAGTAAGCTTGTGTGAACTGAAACAATTATTCTATGACTAAACAAAATGTTAAAATGATTTGAAATTAAAAATTATTCTAATAGTCTTAACTATTTGAACTGGTTCAGCAAACACATTTATTTTTTTTAAGTCTCTTACTAAGTTTTAAAATATTAATAAATTAGTATCATTTTTATTTGAATAAGCTTGTATGATCAGAAATAATTATTTTATGAGAAAACAAAGATCATAATGATTTAAGATTGATATTTATTCAAATAGTCATAACTTACTTTTTAATTTTTGAAAATTAATAAAGTAGTATTATTTTATTTTAGATAAGTTTTTATGAACCGAAACAATTGTTTTATGATAAAACAAAAGGTCTGATGACTTTAAATCGATAATTGTTCAAATAGTCGAATCTATTCGAACTTGTTCGATAAATAATTTTTTTTTTTAAATCTCTTGCTCATTAATTTTTTGAATGTCAATAAATTAGTATTATTTCATTCTGAATAAGCTTGTATGAATTAAAATAATTGTTTTATAACTAAACAACAGGTCAAAATGATTTAAAGTAGATAATTATTCTAATAGTCCTAACTATTTGAACCAGTTTGGTAAATACATATATTTTTTAAATCTCTCATTAATTTTTGGAATATTATTAAATTAGTATTATTTTAATCCAAATAAGCTTATATGAAAAGAAACAATTGTTTTATGATGAAATAAAGATCATAATGATTTAAGATAGATAATTATTCACATAGTCATAACTATTTAAACTATTTCTGTAAACAAATTTAGTTTTTAAATCTCTTATTAATTTTTAAAATTTTAATAGATCTGTATTATTTTGTTCTAAATAATTTTGCATGAACAAAACAATTATTTTATTAAAAAACAAAAGGTCATAAAGATTTGAAATAAATAATTATTCAAATGGACATGACTATTTGAACTTGTTTGGTAAATAGATTTACTTTTAAATCTTCTACCTATTAATTTTTAGAATATTAATAAATTAGTATTATTTTATTTCAAATAAACTTATATGAATAGAAACAATTATTTTATGACAAAACAAAAGATCATAACTATTTGAAATAAATAATTGCTCAAATAGGCATAAAACTATTTAAACATGCTTAGTAAACAGACTTATTTTTTTAAATCTTATTAAATTTTGAAATATTAATAAACTAATATTATTTTATTTCAAATATGCTTGTATGAACAGAAACAATTGGCTTATAACAAAACAAAAGCTCATAACTATTTGAAATAGATAATTGTTCAAACAATCATAATTATTTGAATGTGTTTAGAAAATAGATTTATTTTTAAAATTTTTACTTATTAATTTTTTGAAATATTAATAAGTTTATATTATTTTATTTGGAATAAGCTTATATGAATAGAAACAATTATTTTTTGACAAAACAAAATGTCATAATGATTTGAAATAAAAAATTGTTCAAATAGTCATAACTATTCAAACTTTTTCGGTAAATAGATTCATTTTTCAAATCTCTTGCTCATTAATTTTGGAATATTAATAAATTAGTATTATTTTATTTTGAATAAGCCTATATTAACATATATAATTGTTTTATGATGAAACAAAATATCATAACGATTTGAAATAGATAATTATTGAAATAGTTATGACTATTTGAACTTGTACGGTAAACATATTTATTTTTAAAATCTTTTACTCATTAATTGTTGAAATATTAATAAATAACATTATTTTAATCCAAATAAGCTTCTATGAAAAAAAATTTGTTTTTTGACAAAACAAAAAGTCAAAATGATTTGAAATAAATAATTGTTCAAATAGTCATAACTATTTGAATTTATTCAGTAAATAGAGTTGTTTTTTAAATCTTTTACTTATTAATTATCTGAATATTAATAAACTTGTATTTTTTTAATTAAAATAAGCTTGTATGAATAGAAAAAATTATTTTATGACAAAACCAAAGGTTATAGCAATTTAAAATAAGTAATCATTCAAATAGTTATAACTATTTGAACTTATTCAATAAACAAATTCAGTTTTTAAATCTCTTATTAATTTTTAGAATATTAATAAATTAGAATTATGTTATTCCGAATAAGCTTATAGGAATAGAAACAATTGTTGTTACAAAACAAAAGGTCATAATGATTTGAAATAGATAATTGTTCAAACAATCAAAATTATTTGCATTGGTTAGGCCAACAAATTAATTTTTTAAATCTGTTACTTATTAATTTTTAGAATATTAATTAATTAGCATTATTTTATTCCGAGTGAGATTGTATTAATAGAAAAAATTATTTTATGACAAAACAAATGGTCATAATGATTTGCAATAAATAATTGTTCAAATTGTTATAACTAATTGAACTGGATTAGTAAATAGATTTATTTTTTAAATCTCTCATTAATTTTTAAAATATTAATAAATTAATATTATTTTATTCTGAACAAACTTATATGAACAAAAACATTTGTTTTATGACAAAGCAAAAGGTCATAATGATTTGAAATAGATAATTATTCATATAGCCTTAACTATTTGAACTAGTTCGGCAAACAAATTTACTTTTTAAATCTCTTAGATACTAATTTTCATAATATTTTTAGATTAGTATTATTTTATTTCGAATAAGCTTGTATGAACATAAATAATTATTTTATGACAAAATAAAAGGTTATAATGATTTGAAATATATAATAGTGCAAATAGTCATAACTATTTGAACTAGTTCGATAAACAGATTTATTTTTTAAATCTCCTACTCATTAATTTTTGAAATATTAATAAATTAGTATTATTTTATTCCAAATAGGCATTATAATGAAAAAAAATTGTTTTATGGAAAAATAAAATGTTCATAATGATTTGAAATAGATAATTGTTTAAATTGCCATAATTATTTGAACTGATTTGATAAATTGATTTATTTTTTAAATTTTTAACTTCTCAAATTTTGAAATATTAGTAAATTAATATTATGTTATTTTGGATAAACTTTTAAAAACTTAAACAATTGTTTTATTATAAAAAAAAAGGTCATAACGATTTTAAATAGATAATTGTTCAAATAGTCATAACTATTTGAATTTGTTTGATAAATGATTTATTTTTTAAAATTTCTTGCTTATTAATTTTCTAAATGTTAATAAAATAGTATTATTTTAGTTCATATAAGCTTGTATGAACTAAAACAATTATTTTATGATTAAATAAAAGGTCAGAACGATTTGAAATAGATAATTGTTCTAATGGTCTTAACTATTTGAACGGGTTCAGCAAACACATTTATTTTTTAAATCTCTTACTTATTAATTTTAGAATATTATTAGTTTAGCAATATTTTACTCCAAATAACCTTGTATGGATGGAAACAATTGTTTTATAGCAAAACAAAGATCATAACGATTTGAGATAGATAATTATTTAAATAGTCATAACTATTTGAATTGGTTTGATAAATAGATTTAGTTTTTAAATCTCTAGCTTATTAATTTTTGAAATATTAGTAAAGTAGTATTATTTTATTTTGAATAAGTTTTTATGAACTGAAACAATTATTTTTTGACAAAACAAAAGTTCGTAATGTCTTTAAATAGAAAATTATTCAAATATTTAAATCTATTTGAGCTTGTTCAGTAAATAGATTTATGTTTTTAAATCTCTTGCTCATTAATTTTTCAAATGTTAATAAATTAGTATTATTATATTTTAAATAAGCTTGCATAAACTGAAATAATTATTTTATGACTAAAAAGAAGGTTAGAATGATTTGAAATAGATAATTGTTTTAATAGTCTTAACTATTTGAACTAATTCAACAAACATTCATTATTTTTAATCTCTTACTTACTAATTTTTGGAAAATTATTAAATTAGTATTATTTTAATTTGAATAAGTTTGTATGAAAAGAAACAATTGTTTTATGACAAAATAAAGATCATAATGATTTGAGATAGGTAATTATTCAAATAGTCATAACTATTTAAACTGCTTTCGTGAATAAATTTAATTTTTAAATCTCTTATGAGTTTCTAAAATATTAATAGATCAGTATTATTTTAGTCTAAATAATTTTTAATGAACAGATATGACATTTTGTTTGTCATAAACCAATTGTTTCTATTCATACAAGCTTATTCGTAATAAAATAATACTAATTTATTAAAATTTCAAAAGTTAATAAGTAAAAGATTTAAAAAAATAAATCTATTTATCGAGTAAGTTTAAATAGTTATAACTATTTGAACAGTTATTTATTTCAAATCATTATAAACTTTTGTTTTTGTCATAAAATAGTTGTTTCTATTCATACAAGTTTATTTGGAATAAAATAATACTAATTTATTAATATAATAAAATTAATGAGTTGGAGACTTAAGAAATTAATCTATTTACCAAACAAGTTCAAATAGTTACGTCCATTTGAATTATTATCTATTTCAAATCGTTATGACATTTTGTTTTGTCGTAAAAAAATTATTTTTATTCATATAAAATTATTCAAAATAAAATAATACTAATTCATTAATATTTCAAAAATTAATAAGAGATTTAAAAACTAAATCTATTGACCAAACTAGCTCAAAATGTTATGACTATTTAAACAATTATCTATCTCAAATCATTATGATCTTTGTTTTATCATAAAATAATTGTTTCTATTCATACAAGCTTATTCAAAGAAAAATATTGCTAAACTAATAATATTCTAAAATTAATAAGTAATAGATTTAAAAAGTAAATGTGTTTGTCGAACCAGTTCAAATAGTTAAGAATATTAAAACAATTATCTATTTCAAATTGTTTTGACTTTTTGTTTAGTTATAAAATAATTGTTTCAGTTCATAAATGCTTATTTGAAATAAAATAATATTATTTTATTAACATTCAAAAAACTAATAAGTAAGAAATTTAAAAAAATAAATATGCTTACTGAACAAATTCAAATAGTTATGACTATTTGAACAATTATCTATTTAAAATCATTATGACCTTTTGTTTTATAATAAAACAAATGTTTTAGTTCATAAAAGCTTATTCAAAATAAAATAATATTACTTTATTAATATTTTAAAAATTGAGAAGTTGGAGATTTAAAAAATAAATCAATTTATTGAATCAGTTCAAATAATTGTGGCCATTTGAACAATTATCTATTTCAAATTGTTATGAACTTTTGTTTTGTCATAAAATAATTGTTTTTCATCATATAAGCCTATTCGAAATAAAATGATACTAATTTAATAATATTTCAAAAATTAATGAGTAAGAGATTTAAAAAATAAATCTGTTTAGCAAACTAGTTCAAATAGTTATGGCTATTTGAACAATTACATATTTCAAATCGTTATAACCTTTTGTTTTGTCATAAAACATTTATTTATGTTCATACAAGCTTATTCAAAATAAAATAATACTAATCTACTAATATTATGAAAATTAATAACTAAGAGATTCAAAAAATAAATTTGTTTGCCAAACCTGTTCAAATAGTAATTCAAATCGTTATGACCTTTTGTTTTGTCATAGAATAAATGCTTTTGTTCATATAAGTTTTTTCAGAATAAAATAACATTAATTTATTAATATTTTGAAAATTATTAAGTGTTAGCTTTTTAGGTGAGATGGTGATCCGAGAGGGGGGTGAATTGGATTTCTCCAAATTCTTCCCAAACAATGATTTCAATATAGTTGAATGGAAATTAAAACAATAAGCACTTTTGATGAAAATATAATGCAAGCAATAACAATTAATGAACCTAAAATCAAATATAAACAACAATCAAATATAAAAAATGAAACAAATTCAATGTTGGAAAACTTTGTTCTTGTAAAATAACTTTCTTAAGTTAATCTATTTCTCAAAACCAATATTATTAAAATTGTATTAAGTCCAAAATGAATAAATTCACTTTAAAAACAACAATTGGACTTCCATATAAGCTTAAATAAATAATCTTTAAAGGTAGATTTGGTTTGAGAAATATGAAAACAAAGAAAGGTTTGTTTAAGCTTTGAAAATCATATTATTTATTTAGTACCAAAATATAAAACTTAAGAACATATACTAAATAAATCTTTTTCAAAATCTTGATCAAGCTTATTTAGCTTAATATTTTTTCATTTCAAAGTAAGTATCAATTCAAGGCTAACAATCTCCCCTTTTTTGATATGACAAAACTTAAAGATAAATTTGCTTGATGAAAAACTTTCTTTGAAACATTTAAGATTTTGAAAGACATTTTGGAAAACTCCCCCTTAAACAATGCATGGAAAAACTCCCCCTTAATTTATGCATCCTAATCCAACACAACTCACCAACATATGTTAAAGCATATATATCAAATAAGCACAATCAAACATATGCATGTCAACACAAAACAAATTTGTCCATATGATATTTCTCCCTCTTTTTGTCATAGCAAAAAGCTATGAGCATATTAATGAGCAAATAAACACAAAATGGCATCATTAACAAATATATTCATGAAAAATTTCTCCTCCTTTTTGTTTATGCTCTTTAAACTCCTATATTAATTGCAATAAGCATACAAGAAGAAATATCTCTAAACTCTCTCCCCCTTTTGTCATTTCCAAAGAAAGAGAGATCAATTCAAGGCATGGGACAAAATGCTTGATACCAATAATATCAAGAGTATTTTGAATGCATGTAATCAAGTGTAATATGCACAATCAAGTTCACATACATGTATTCAAGCACAAAAGCATAAGTGTATCCAATTTTAGCATTTTAGCACAAGTCATCAAATTTACTACATGAAATTTATGAGCAAAGGATAATGAATGATATGCAATCTACTCATAAATCATGTTAGCATAAGATGTGCTTAGAACCTAAAACATCAATAGCAATTAAGCATAAATTCAAGCACGTACATACAAGCTCATACCAATTGTTAAAGATATGTAATGATAAAGCATACCAATTGTTATCACAAAATAAATCAAACGAAATTGTATTCTAAAATTTCTCCTCATTTTCAAAATAAAGATTAATCAATATAAGGCACACACAATTTTACATGAAAGGTACAAGCTATATCAAGGATAGGCACATAAATAAGCATCTATGAAAGTTAAAAAAAATCTTTAGCAATTTTGATATCAATTGTTAGCAATTTTATTCAACAACTTTCATAGAACAAACATACTTTAAGCATATGAAAGATTCATTCAATACATACATAAATGACAATAGTAATCATTCATAAGTTATCCTATCCAAATAAGAACCAAAAGCTCACATGTATATAATAAATCATAAGTACTAATGAGCAATGATGTTCAATCATCATGTCCTAACAAAGTTTATATAAACATGTTTTTTTTTTTTAAACATGATGAGCACATATGCTATAGCAAAGAAATAATGAAAGCATAGTTATTCAATTATAATCCAAATTATTTCAATGTATAGCAATGTATTTCATCTAAACATATGCAAGTAATCAAACATATATTTATTTCAAACAAAATCACACAAGCATATGAAAGAACATTTCAAAACATGTATAGTAATTTACCCCAAAAAAATGCAAACCTTTAGACACAATATGGTACATGCTATCTCAATGGATTCAATCAATGAACATGTATAAAGAAATCAATCAATTTAACTCATATCCATGTTCAAGGATTCATGCATTGACCAAATATTCATGCATTGAAACTATCAATCTCATCAAAACAATTAAGAACTAGGCATGAATATCAATGAAGGTGAATTAATCAATCCAAGCTTTCAAAAAATATTAGAACAATATCTACCAAGTAGCTTGGTGATTAATTTGTGCAATGTGTTCACAAATCATATATTTGCACATGTTAAAGCCAGCATGTATATGTACTCAAACTCATACATCATATCATAAAGTTGATACATTTACCTCCATCCATGTCAAGCTTTGTTGTTGTGCTCATTTGACTTTTAATTCTCCAATCCACTTCATTTGAGCAAAACTAGGCTTGATTGATGAGGATGACATGCTTCACTCGCTATACTTGAAATTCCAAAATTGTAGGGTCATTCATACTCACTTCAAGTTCTCATGGCATAGACTTAGAAAATATTCTTGACAAAGAAATGTTCATTAATAGCATCAAGAATATCAGTTGATCAAAATTATACCAATTGTTAGAAAACAATTCCATATTCTAAGTCATTATAGACAAAAGAACACTTATTCACTAAGCATAAGTTGTCAATTGCAAGGGAGATATATATTTAAGCTAGAGGCCATATATCAATTTAAGCATTAAATAGCACAAAAATGGCACTAATGCAAAAGTTCTCATGTAATATGAAAAAATCAAACCTTTTAGATCGTTCATAAACACAAAATAGACATATTCAATATTCATATATATTCAATAAATCACCAAGGAATATGTCAAAAAATATTTTTAGGCCATATAAAAATTAAAAGCTCAAGGAAGACATATTTATAAAAAAAAATTCAAGAAAATTTTAGCACAATAGCATAAATATGTCTACACAAATTATAGGCCATAATCAACAATGACTTAAGCAAAAAAATAAGCATCATAAGAAATTCATTTACTTAAGTCATGTTGCAACAATGTCAAGTCAAGAAAAACCACATTTATCATGTATACACACACTTGACAGGAACAATAGATGAACCAATAACACATATCATTTACAAGCAACAAGTTCATCATATTTTAAATCACAAATCAAGAGATATATCAATTGAGCACAAGATCCAAAATATTTCACAAAATTAATAAAACATTTAAGCACAAAAATAAGCATATTTCACAAAATATCTTTCACAATCAAGAGATAAACAATTCAAGCATTTTAAATCACAAGCATTAAGGTCAAATTGAATTAATGATCATACAAGCATATATCTTGACCAAGACTAGAGATGAACCAAGAATCAATATATTCCATTTAAGCACATAATGTTCATTAATTCATCAACACAAGAGAAGAAATAAATCTTGAATTAATAAGGATAAAGAATTAAAGCATATTTCAAGACTATAAAAAAAATCAAAAGATGAACAATCAAACATCAATATTTAAGATTTAAGCACAAGAGCAAGCACATTACAAAGATATTTCACAAATTAAGAAATAAAGAATTTAAGCACTTTCAAATCACAAGTATTAAGGTCAAGTTGAATCAATCATCGTATGAGCACATACCTTGACCAAAAATATAGATGAACAAAGAATCAATATATATATCACTTAAGCATAGGATGTTCATCAATTCACAAATCAAAAGATATAACAATTTAAAATATAAAAAAATTTTCACACTATCCAAGCATTGAGAACAAATTGAGTAATTTTAATCAATATGGTCATATATAAGCATGTTCAACAATTACAAATAAATGTGAATAAAAGTCATAAATATCGTTGCCATCTTGCTAAAATCATTCAAACAAGTATATTTATGCAAAATACCATAGGATAAATCATTCAAAGCTTAATAGGTTTAGGATTTTGATTTTTTCACTTTAAAACTCATTTTTGCTTGAAAAATACCTTAATAAATCTCAAAACTAGTCAAGCTCATTTTTAACCAACTTGAACCATTCCAACAAATTTCAAATGACAAAACAAAGTTGTTCAAGTGGTTATTTGGCATTAGAAACAAGAAAATCAAAAAGTCAACTCTTAATCCCTATATTTCCTTGAAAAAGGCTATTAAGAAAAGTAAATATATTTAAACACACATTTAAGTTTTTCAACCCATTTAGAAAAGTTTTATATCACAATTAATTTCAACAAGCAACTCAAACATACTTAAGAGTAAAATAAATGCATATTCAATTCAAGCTCACATTTTTTTATAACATTATGCAACATATGTCTTGTTATCAATGTCAACCAAATTTTGCATAATCAAGCAAGCATTCAAATTTCATCAAGAATAGGTACCTAAATTCAAATTCTCTTCAAATAAAGTTTAGAGGTTACCCATCTCCATTGTGTGTCTAGAGTATTCAATCTTCAATCTCACATTGTGGCTCCTTGCTCTAGCACACTTACAAGAGACAATCTCATTTGATTTTTGGTACCCAAATTGTTTTGGGTCCTTGAGAGTTAGTGAGCAAGTCTCTTGTTCCTTTAGGAATCCATACTTGCCTAATTCTAAATGGAACTTTTCTTTTAATAGGACAAGTATGTATAGTATGACCATAAAAATTACAAAAATTTCATTTAATCATTTTAGCACTTAAACTCTTATCTAAAGCTCTTGTTTTTCATTCATCAAAACATCAAATTTCTTTTTCAAATCAAAATTTCCTTTTTTCTAAAATTTTATACCTATTTTGAGAGGTTTCAAAATCTATTTTTCATTTTTCATTTTTTTTCCAAAACATTTTTTGCATTCATTAAAAACTCATTCTCTACATTCAACTTTGAAATCATTTTCTTATATTTCCTCTTCATTGATTCATATTCAAGATATAGCTCATTATAAGCATTTTGCAATTCATCAAAAGCATATGAATTTGAATCAATAGAATTAGAGGTTACCTCCGGATCTTCAAGAACCATGAGACATGATGCATTTCAATTGGATTGTTGTCCTTCATGTATTTCATCCAATTTCTCCCATCTCATTTGAGGTTGGACACTTTGATACCAAGTTGAATTTGTGAGAGTCAAAAGCTCCATATAGTAAGCACTTGGCCTTGGCATCATCCATCACTTGCCTCATGCAGTTTGCATCAATTGAAAGATTCCAAACCCTTTTTCAACCACATTCCAAGCTCTAAAATCTTAGGCCATTATGAACATCTTCATCCTCTTTCTCCATTCACAAAATTTAAATTTATCAAACATAGGAGCTTTGAGGACTTCCTCACCATCTTGAAACCTAAGTTGAGCCATAGGATCTTTACTCAAGGTGGTTAAACTTATAAAAAAGAGACCAAAGCTCTAATACCAATTGTTAGCTTTTTAGTGAGATGGTGATCCAAGAGAGGGGTGAATTGGATTTTTCCAAATTCTTCCCAAATAATTATTTCAATATAGTTGAATGGAAATTAAAATAATAAGCAATTTTGATGAAAATATAATGCAAACAATAACAATTAATGAACCTAAAATCAAATATAAACAATAATAAATTGTAAGGAGATAGGAATAGAGAAATCAAACATAATGATATATAGAGGTTTGATCCTTCTCCACAAGGTACCTACATCCTCTCTTCTTGGTTGTCCACACCAAAGCTTCAATCCACTATTCTTGAATTGAAAATACAACCTATCTTTTTCTTTCTAAGGTTTAAGATAGAAACCTATACCCTTTGTAGTATTTTACCCAATCTCACTACAAAACTCTCAAGATGATACCTCACCTCCTATTCTCTTCCTCCCTTGTATATCAAAGGTAATTTTGCAAATAATAGAATAACCGCTTTAAGGCTAAGTGTTTGCTAAGCTTAAGTACAAGAAAATGATGAATGAACAACAAATATAATTTGGATACAATAAATACAAATATATGGACTTTGAAGCTCTAAAAACTCTTGATTCTTTGAGAGAATGAAAATATGGCTTATTGCCTCTTGCTCTCTTGATTCATCATTCTTCTAGGTGTGTTGGAGTGCCCAATTTAATAGAAATTGAAGGAGTAGCCATTGGGGATGCTTGGGAGAAGAAAATAGCCATTGAAAGCATGAAAAAACAACCGTTGGTGTGATTCTGCCTAGACCTGATCGATCCCTTCCTTGAGGGGATTGATTGGTTCAAGTTTTATGCCATTTCATGCTTAAAAAGCATGACGCAATTGATCCCTTCCATGAGGAGATCGATCCTATCAATGGTTAGGTGGTTGTCTCCTGTTTTGCACTCTACTCACTAATTTGATCATATCTTGAGCTATACAAATCCAAATTACAAATTGTCTGAAGATTTAGAAACTATATTAAAGGGCTTTCTATCCATATAAAGTTCATCACCTAATTCACTGTGTACAAATTATAGTGAATTTTCAAATTTACCCCTTATGCAGTTTTTAGACAACTACAGAGTTTCTAGTAAAAATTTAAAATCTTTTCTTAGAAAATTTGGATTTTAATTTTGTTTCATCCATTAGAAATCAGACTCAAAGAGCTTTCCAACCATATAAAATTCAAATATTAAAACTTTGTGAATTAATACAGAAAAATGAAACAAATTCAATGTTGGAAAACTTTGTTCTTGTAAAACAACTTTCTTAAGTTAATCTATTTCTCAAAACCAATATTATTAAAATTGTATTAAGTCCAAAATGAATAAATTCACTTTAAAAAAAACAATTGGACTTTCATTTAAGCTCAAATAAATAATCTTTAAAGGTAGATTTGGTTTGAGAAATATGAAAACAAAGAAAGGTTTGTTTAAGCTTTGAAAATCGTATTATTTATTTAGTACCAAAATATAAAACTTAAGAACATGTACTAAATAAATCTTTTTCAAAATCTTGATCAAGCTTATTTAGCTTAATGTTTTGTCATTTCAAAATAAGGATCAATTCAAGGCTAACATTAAGAGATTTAAAATATAAATATTTTTACCAAACTAGTTCAAATAGTTATAACAATTTGAATAATTATTTATTTCAAATCGTTATGACCATTTGTTTTGTCATAAAACAATTGTTTCTATTGATATAGTTTTATTTGGAATACAATAATGCTAATTTATTAATATTCTAAAAATTAATAAGTAACGAATTTAAAAAATAAATCTATTGGCTTGAGCAATGCAAATAGTTATAACTATTTGAACAATTATCTATTTCAAATCGTTATGACCTTTTGTTTTGTCACAAGACAATTGTTTCTATTCATACAAGTTTATTTGGAATAGTATAATTCTAATTTATTAATATTTCAAAAATTTATAAGTAAGAGATTTAAAAACTAAATCTATTTATCGAACAAGTTCAAATAGTTATGATTATTTGAATAATTACCTATTTCAAATTGCTATAACATTTTGTTTTGTCATAAAATAATTTTTTCTATTCATACATGCTTATTTCAATTAAAATAATACAAATTTATTAATATTCATACAATTAATAAATAAAAAGATTTAAAAAATAACTACATTTACCAAATAAATTCAAATAGTTCTAACTATTTAAATAAATATTTATTTCAAATTGGTATGACTTTTTGTTTTGTCATAAAACAATTGTTTTTGTTCATACAAGCTTATTTGAATTAAAATAATATTAATTTATTAACATTTTGACAATTAATAAGTAACAGATTTAAAAAATAAATATGTTTATTAAACAAGTTTAAATAGTTATAACTATTTAAATAATTATCTATTTCAAATTGTTATGATCTTTTATTTCGACATAAAACAATTATATCAGTTCATATAGGCTTATTCAAAATAAAATAATACTATTTTGTTAATATTCCAAAAATTAATGAGTAAGAGATTTAAAAAATAAATTTATTTACCAAACAAGTTTAAATATTTATGACTATTTGAATAATTATCTATCTCAAATAATTATGACATTTTGTTTTATCATAAACCAATTGTTTCTGTTCATACAAGCATATTCAAAATAAATATTACTAGTTTATTAATATTTCAAAAATTAATATGTAAAAGATTTAAAAAATAAAATCTGTTTACCGAGCAAGTTCAAATAATTATGCTTGTTTGAATAATTATTTATTTCAAATAGTTATGATCCTTTATTTTATCATAAAACAATTGTTTCTATTCATGCAACTTTATTTAGAATAAAATAATACTAATTTATTAATATTCTAAAAATTAATATGTAAGAGATTTAAAAAATAAATTTGTTTACTGAACAAGTTCAAATAGTCATGTCTATATGAACAATTTTCTATTTCAAATCATTATGACCTTTTGTTTTGTCATAAAATAATTGTTTCTATTCATGCAAAATTATTCAAAATAAAATAATACCAATTTATTAATACTTTAAAAATTAATAAGATATTTAAAAACTAAATTTGTTTACCGAAACAACTTAAATAGTTATTATTATTTGAATAATTATCTATCTAAAATCGTTATCATATTTATTTTGTTATAAAACAATTATTTCTTTTCATACAAGCTTATTCAGATTAAAATAATACTAATTTAATAATATTCCAAAAATTAATAAGAGCTTTGAAAAATAAATGTGTTTGCTAAACTAGTTTAAATAGTTAAGACTATTATAATAATTATCTACTTCAAATTGTTATGACATTTTGTTTAGTCATAAAACAATTATTTCAGTTCATACAATCTTATTCAGAATAAAATAATAGTAATTTATTAACATTCAAAAAATTAATGAGCAAAAGATTTAAAAAATATAAATCTATTTATCAAATATGTTCAAATAGATTTGATTATTTGGACAATTATCTATTTAAAGTCATTATGATCTTTTGTTTTGTTATAAAATAATTGTTTCATTTCATAAAAACTTATTAGAAATAAAATAACACTACTTTATTAATATTTCAAAAATTAATAAACAAGGGATTTAAAACTAAAGTTGTTTTCTAAACTAGTTTAAATAGTTAGGACTATTGGAACAAATATCAATCTCAAATCATTATGATCTTTGTTTCCTCATAAAGCAGTCATTTTCTAATCATACTAATACTGATTAAATAATATTCCAAAACTTAGTGAAGGATTTAAAAAATAAATGTATTTGTCAAACTAGTTCAAATAGTTAGGACTATTAGAATAATTATTTATTTCAAATAGTTCTAACATTTTGTTTAGTCATATAATAATTGTTTCCATTCATACATGCTTATTCAGAATAAAATAATACTAATTTATTAACATTCCAAAAATTAATAAGCAAGAGATTTGAAAAGATAAATGTGTTTACCGAACAAGTTCAAAGAGTTATGACTATTTGAACAATTATCAATTTAAAATTATTAAGACCTTTTGTTTTTTCATAAAACAATTGTTTTAGTTCAGAAAAGCTTATTCAAAAGAAAATAATACCACTTTATTATTATTTCGAAAGTTAATTATTAAGAGATTTAAAAAATAAATTAGTTTACTGAATAAGTTCAAATAATTATGGCCATTTGACCAACTATTTATTCCAAATTATTATTACCTTTTGTCTATCATAAAGAAATTATTTTTCAAAAAATAAATCTGTTTATCGAACCAGTTCAAAAAGTTTTGTCTATTTGAACAATTATCTATTTCAAATTGTTATAACATTTTATTTTATAATAAAACAATTGTTTCTATCCATACAAGCTTATTTAGAATAAAATAATACTAATTTAGTAATATTCTAAAAATTAATAACTAATAGATATAAAAAATAAATCTATTTACTGAACCATTGAAACAGTTAAGACTATATGAACAATTATTTATCTTAAATTGTTCTGACCTTTTGTTTTGTCATAAAATAATTATTTTAGCTCATAGAAGCTCATTCGAAATAAAGTAAAACTAATTTATTAATATTTGAAAATTTTATAAGAGATTTAGAAAATAATTTTATTTACTGAACTAGTTCAAATAATTATATCTATTTAAACAATTATCTATTTCAAATAATTATTAGTTTTTATTTTGTAATAAAACAATATTGTTTGTTAATATAAGTTTGTTCAAAATAAAATAGTACTAATTTATTAATATTTATCAAACTAGTTCAAATAGTTATAACTATTTGAGCAATTATTTATTTCAAATTGTTATGACTTTTTGTTCTATTATAAAGCAATAGTTTTTGTTCATACAAGCTTATTCGGATTAAAATAACACTAATTTATTAATATTTCAACAATTAATAAGTAAAATATTTAAAACATAAATATGCTTATCGAACTAGATTAAATAGTTATGACTATTTGAATAATTATCTATTCAAATTGTTATGACCTTTTATTTTGTCATAAAAAAATCATTTCGATTCATATAAGCTCATTCAAAATAAAATAATACTAAGTTATCAATATTCTGAAAATTAATAATTAAGAGATTTAAAAAATGAATATGTTTAATGAATAAATTTAAATTATTATGACTATTTGAATAATTATCTATTTGAAATCGCTATAACTTTTTGTTTTGTCATAAAATGATTTTTTTTCTATTCATATTATTTTGAATAAAATAATACAAATTTATTAATATTAAGACAATTAATAAGTAAAAGATCTAACAAATAAATCTATTTACCAAACAAGTTCAAATCTTTATGACTATTTGAACAATTATTTATTTCTAATTGTTATGACCTTTTGTTTTGTCATAAAGCAATTGTTTCTATTAATACAAGCTTATTCAGATTAAAAAAATATTAATTTATTAATATTTTGGCAAATAATAAGTAAAGATTTAAAAAATATATATATATATATATTTATCGAACAAGTTCCAATGGTCATGACTATTTGAGTAATTAATTATTTTAAATCAATGTGACCTTTTTTTTTGTAATAAAACAATTGTTTTAGTTCATATAAGCTTATTTGAAATAAAATAATACTAATTTATTGATATTCTAAAAATTAATGAGTAAGAGAATTAAAAAAATTAATCTCTTTACCAAACATGTTTAAATAGTTATGCTATCTGAATAATTATCTATTTCAAAAAATTATGACTTTTTTATTTTGTCATAAAATAGTTGGTTTATTCATGCAAGCTTATTTCGAATAAAATAATATAAATTTATTTATATTTCAAAAATTAATAAGTAAAAATTTAAAAAATAAATATGTTTTCTGAACACATTCAAATAGTTATGACTATTTAAATAATTATCTATTTTAAATTGTTATAACCTTTTGTTTTGTCATAAACCAATTGTTTCTATTCATAAAAGCTTATTCAAAATAAAATAATATTAATTTATTAAAATTTCAAAAAATAATAAGTAAAAGATTTAAAAAATAAATATGTTTACTAAGCAAGTTCGAATAGTTATGACCCTTCGAATAATTATTTATTTCAAATCATTTTGATCTTTTGTTTTCTCATAAAACAATTGTTTCTATTCATACAATTTTATTTGCAATAAAATAATACTAATTTATTAATATTCTAAAATTAATAAGTTGGAGATTTAAAAAATAAATCTAATTACTGAATAAGTTCAAATAGTTATGTTTATTTGAATTGTTATCTATTTCAAATCATTATGACATTTTGTTTCTCGTAAAATGATTGTTTCTATTCATACAAAATTATTAAGAATAAAATAATACTAATTTATTAATATTTCAAAAATTAATAAGAGATTTAAGAATTAAATCTATTTATCAAACCAATTCAAATACTTACGACTATTTGAACAATTATCTATCTCAAATCATTATGATCTTTGTTTTGTAATAAAACAATTGCTTCTATTCATACAAACTTATTCAAATTAAAATATTGCTAAATTAATAATATTCCAAAAATTAATAAGAGCTTTGAAAAATAAATGCGTTAATTGAACCAGTTCAAATAATTAAGACTATTAGAACAATTATCAATTTCAAATTATTCCTACCTTTTTTTTAGTCATAAAACAATTATTTTAGTTCATACAAGCTTATTTAGAATAAAATAATAGTAATTTATTAACTTTCAAAAAATTAATGAGCAAAAGATTTAAATAAAATAAATCTATTTGTCAAACAAGTTCAAATAGATTTGACTATTTGAACAATTATCTATTTAAAGTTGTCATGACCTTTTGTTTTGTCATAAAACAATTGTTTCATTTCATAAAACTTATTCAAAATAAAATAATACTACTTTATTAATATTTCAAAAATTAATACGCAAGAGATTTAAAACTAAAGTTATTTTTTGAACTAGTTCAAATAGTTATGACTATTTGAACAAATATCAATTTCAAATCAATATGATCTTTGTTTTCTTATAAAATTATTGTTTTCTGATCATACAAGCTTATTTGAATAAAAATAATATTAATTTAATAATATTCCAAAAAATAGTGAAAGATTTAAAAAATAAATGTATTTGCTAAATGAGTTCAAATAGTTATGACTATTAGAACAATTATCTATTTCAAATCATTCTAACCTTTTATTAATATTCAAAAAATTAATCAGTAAGAGATTTAAAAAACAAAACTATTTACCAAACCATTTCAAATAGTTTTGACTATTTGAATAATTATCTATTTCAATTTGTTATAACCTTTTATTTTGTCATCAAACAATTAGTTCTATTCGTACTATTTTTATTCAGAATAAAATAATACTAATTTAATAATATTCCAACACTTAATAACTAAGAAAATTAAAAAATAAATCTAATTGTCGAACCCTTTCAAATAGTAAGACTACATGAACGATTATCTATTTCAAATCATTATGACATTTTGTTTTGTCATAAAACAATTGTTTTTGATCATACATGCTTACTCAAAAAAAAATAATATCAATTTATTAATATTTCAAAAATTAATAAGTAAGAGATTTAAAAAATAAATCTATTTACCAAACCAGTTCAAATAATTATGACTATTTGAGTAGTTATCAATCTCAAATCATTAAGATCTTTGTTTTGTCATAAAACAATTGTTT
Source organism: Durio zibethinus (assembly GCF_047325235.1). Lineage (NCBI taxonomy): Eukaryota > Viridiplantae > Streptophyta > Magnoliopsida > Malvales > Malvaceae > Durio > Durio zibethinus. The sequence goes on from NC_143181.1 coordinate 118,922, forward strand.
TTTATCATAGAGCTTATTTGGTTAAAAATACTACTAATTTAATAATATTCCAAAAAGTAATAAGTAAGAGATTTAAAAAATAAATATGTTTGTCAAACCAGTTTAAATAGTTAAAACTATTAGAATAATTATATATTTTAAATCGTTTTGACCTTTTGTCTAGTTAGAAAATATTTGTTTCATATCTTACAATCTTATTTGGAATAAAATAATCCAAATTTATTAACATTTGAAAAATTAATAAGCAAAATATTTGAAAAAATAAATATGTTTATCGAACAAATTCAAATAATGATGACTATTTGAACAATTATTTATTTAAAATCATTATAACCTTTTGTTTTGGTATAAAACAATTATTTCAGTTCATAAAAGCTTATCCAAAATAAAATAATACTAATTTTTTAATATTTTAAAAATTAATAAGCAAGAGTTTAAAAAAATAAATTAGTTTACCGAACAAATTCAAATAGTTACAACTATTTGAACAATTGTCTATTTAAAATCATTATGACCTTTTGTTTTGTCATAAAACAATTATTTCAATTCATACAAGCTTATTCAAAATAAAATAATATTAATTTATTAATATTCTGAAAATTAATAAGTAAGTGATTTAAAAAGTAAATCAGTTTACCAAATCAGCTTAAATAATTGTGGCCATTTCAACAATTATCTATTTCAAATTGTTACTACCTTTTGTTTGGTCATATAACAATTGTTTTTTATTATACAAGTTTATTCAGAATAAAATAATAGTATTTTATTAATCTCTCAACAATTAATAAGTAAGAGATTTAAAAAATAAATCTATTTACTAAACAATTTAAATAATTATGACTATTTGAATACTTGTATACTTCAAATAGTTATAACCTTTTGTTTTGTCATAAAACAAGTATTTCTGTTCATACAAGCTTATTCAAAATAAAATAATACTAATATAAAAATATTCCAAAAATTTATAACTGAGAGATTCAAAAAAATAAATTTGTTTGCTAAACTAGTTTAAATAGTTAAGACTATATGAACCGTTATTTATTTCAAATCATTATTTTGGTCATAAAACAAAATTTTCAGTTCACACTAACTTAGTCAAAATAAAATAAAATGAATTTATTCATACTAAAAAAATTAATATGTAAGAGGTTTAAAAAATAATTCTGTTTGCCTAACCAATTCAAATAATTATGACTATTTGAACAATTATCTTTTTCAAATAGCTATGACCTTTCATTTTGTCATAAAACAAATGTTTTTGTTCATATAAGTTTGTTCGGAATAAAAGAATACTAATCTATTAGTATTTCAAAAATTAATAAGAGATTTAAAAAATAAATCTGTTCATCAAATCAGTTTAAATAGTTATGACTGTTTGAGCAATTATTTATTTTAAATTGTTATGACCTTTTTTTCTATTATAAAACAATAGTTTTTGTTCATACACGCTTATTCGATTAAAATAATACCATTTTATTAATATTTCAACAATTAATAAGTAAAAATTTTTTAAAATAAATATCCTTAACAAACTAGATCAAATAGTCATGACTATTTGAATAATTATCTATTTCAAATCATTATGACCTTTTGTTTTGTCATAAAAAAATCATTTCAGTTCATATAAGCTTATTCAAAATAAAATAATACTAAGTTATTAATATTCTAAAACTTAATAATTAAGATATTTAAAAAATAAATCTATTCAATAAATAAGTTTAAATAATTATGACTATTTGAGCAATTATCTATTTGAAATCGCTATTACCTTTTGTTTTTTCATAAAATGATTTTTTTCTATTCATACAAACTTATTTTGAATAAAATAATATAAATTTATTAATATTAATACAATTAATAAGTAAAAGATCTAAAAATAAATCTGTTTACCAAACAAGTTCAAATCTTTATAACTATTTGAACAATTATTTATTTCAAATTTTTAAGACCTTTTGTTTTGTCATAAAAAAATTGTTTATATTCATACAAGCTTATTTGGATTAAAAAATATTAATTTATTAATATTTTGACAAATAATAAGTAAAAAATTTAAAAAATAAATATGTTTATCGAACAAGTTCAAATAGTCATGAATATTTGAATAATTAATTATTTCAAATCATTGTGACCTTTTTTTTAATAAAACAATTGTTTCAGTTCATATAAGCTTATTTGAAATAAAATAATACTAATTTATTAATATTATTAAAATTAATGAGTAAGAGAATTAAAAAATTAATTTATTTATAGAACATGTTCAAATAATTATGACTATCTGAACAATTATCTATTTCAAAACATTATGACCTTTTGTTTTATCGTAAAAAAATTGGTTTTGTTCATGCAAGTTTATTTCAAATAAAATAATATAAATTTATTAATATTCTAATAGTTAATAAGTAAAAATTTAAAAAATAAATAAGTTTTCTAAACACGTTCAAATAGTTATAACTATTTGAATAATTATCTATTTCAAATTGTTATGATCTTTTGTTTTGTCATAAACCAATTGTTTCTATTCATAAAAGCTTATATAGAATAAAATAAAACTAATTTATTAAAATTCCAAAAATTAATAAGCAAAAGATTTAAAAAATATATCTATTTACCGAGCGAGTTTAAATAGTTATGACCCTTTGAACAATTATTTATTTTAAATCATTTTGTTTTGTCATAAAATAATTGTTTCTATTCATACAATTTTATTTGAAATAAATAATACTAATTTATTAATATTCTAATAATTAATAGGTTGGAGATTTAAAAAATAAATTTGTTTAATGAACAAGTTCAAATAGTCATGTCTATTTGAATTATTATCTATTTCAAATCATTATGATATTTTGTTTTGTCATAAAATGATTGTTCCTATTTACACAAAATTATTTAGAATAAAATAATACTAATTTATTAATATTTCAAAAATTAATAAGAGATTTAAGAATTAAATCTATTTATTAAACTAGTTTAAATACTTATGGCTATTTGAGCAATTATCTATCTCAAATTGTTATGATCTTTATTTTGTAAGAAAAAAACTGCTTCTAGTGATACAAACTTATTCAGAGTAAAATATTGCTAAATTAATAATATTCTAAAAAAAAGAAAGAGATTTAAAAAATAAATTTGTTTACCGAACTAATTCATATAGTTAAGACTATTAGAACAATTATCTATTTCAAATCGTTCTTATCTTTTGTTTAGTCATAAAATAATTGTTTTAGTTCATACATGCTTATTCAAAATAAAATAACACTAATTTATTAACATTCAAAAAATTAATAAACAAGAAATTTTAAAAAATAAATCTGTTTATTGAATAATTTCAAATTGTGATAACTATTTAAACAATTATCTATTTAGAATAAATATGACCTTTTGTTTTATCATAAAACAATTGTCTTAGTTCATAAAAGCTTATCTGAAATAAAATAATATTACTTTATTAATATTTCAAAAACCAATAAGTTAAAGATTTAAAAAATAAGTCAGTTTATCAAATTGGTTTAAATAATTATGGTCACTTGAATAATTAACTATTTCAAATTGTTACAAACTTTTGTTCTTATAAAACAATTATTTTTCATCATACAAGCCTATTAAAATAAAACAATACTAATTTATTAATATTTCAAAAATTAATAAGTAGGAGGTTTAAAAAATAATTTTGTCTACTGAAGTAGTTTCTATTTAAACAATTATCTATTTCAAATCATTATAACCTTTTGTTCTGTTATAAAATAATTGTTTTAGTTCATATAATCTTATTTGGAATAAAATAATACTAATTTAATATTACTTTGAAATTTGATAACAAGGAGATTCAAAAAAATAAACCTATTTGCTAAAACAATTCAAACAATTAAGACTATATGAATAATTATTTATTTACTAAAAATTATGGCCTTTTGTTTAGTCATATAACAATTGTTTTTTTATCATTCTAGCTTATTCGAAATAAAATAATACTAATTTATTAATCTTTCAAAAATTAACAAAATATTTAAAAAATAAATTTATTTACTGAACCAGTTTAAATATATGACTATTTGAACAATTGTAACTTCAAATCGTTATAACCTTTTGTTCTATCATAAAACAATTATTTTTGTTCATACAAGTTTATTCAGAATAAAATAATGCTAATCTAATAATATTCAAAAAATTAATAACTAAGAAAATTAAAAAATAAATTTGTTTGGTAAACTAGTTTAAATATTTAAAGACTATATGAATAATTATCTATTTCAAATCATTATGACCTTTTGTTTCGTTATAAAATAAGTTTTTTGAATTCATACTAGGTTATTTGAAATTAAAAAAATGAATTTATTAATATTTCAAAAATTAATAAGTAAGAGATTTAAAAAACAATTATGTTTACCTAACCAGTTCAAGTAATTATGATTATTTGAACAATTATCTATTTCAAATCATTATGACCTTTTGTTTTGTCATAAAATAAATGTTTTTGTTCATATACGTGTGTTCAAAATAAAGTAATATTAATATATTAATATCTCAAAAATTAATAAGAGATTTAAAAAATAAATCTATTTATCAAACAAGTTTAAATAGTTCAAATAGTTTTGACTATTTGAGCAACTATTTATTTAAATCATTATGACTTTTTGTTCTGTTATAAAACAATTGTTTCTATTCATACTAATTTATTAATATTTCGACAATTGATAAATAATTAATTTAAAAAGTAAATATGTTTACTAAACTAGATCAAATAGTCATGACTATTTGGAATAATTATCTATTTTAAATTGTTATGACATTTTGTTTTGTCTTAAAAAATTATTTCAATTCATGTAAGTTTATTCAAAATAAAATAATATTAAGTTATTAATATTATGAAAATTAATAATTAAGAGATTTAAAAAATGAATCTGTTTGTTGAACAAGTTTAAATAATTTTGACTATTTCGACAATTATTTATTCAAAATTACTATAACCTTTTGTTTTGTCATAAAATGATTTTTCTATTCATACAAGTTTATTTTGAATAAAATAATACAACTTTATTAATATTAAGACAATTAATAAGTAAAAGATTTAAAAAATAAATCTATTTATCAAACAATTTCAAATCTTTATGACTATTTGAAAATTATTTATTTGAAATTGGTATGACTTTTTGTTTTGTCGTAAAATAATTATTTCTGCCATACATGTTTATTTCGATTCACAAAATATTTATTTTTTAATATTTCAACAATTAATAGTAGAACATTTAAAAAATAAATATGTTTTCCAAACAAGTTCAACTAGTCATAAGTATTTGAATAATTATCTATTTCAAATTATTGTGACCTTATGTTTTGTAATAAAACAATCGTTTCAGTTCATATAAGCTTATTTAAAATAAAATAGTATTAATTTATTAATATTCCAAAAATTAATGAGAAAGAGAATTAAAAAAAGAATCTTGTTAGCAAACATGTTCAAATAGTTATGACTATATGAATTATTATCTATTTCAAATCATTGTGACCTTTTGTTTTGTAATAAAACAACTGTTTTAGTTCATATAAGTTTATTTGAAATAAAATAATACTAATTTATTAATATTCCAGAAATTAATGAGAAAGAGAATTAAAAAATGAATCTTATTACTGAACATGTTCAAATAGTTATGACTATCTGAACAATTATCTATTTTAAAACATTATGACATTTTGTTTTCTCATAAAACATCTGGTTCTACTCATGCAAGCTTATTTCAAATAAAATAATAAAAATTTATTAATATTTCAAAAATTAATGAGTAAAAATTTAAAAATAAATATATTTTTTGAACACTTTCAAATAGTTATGACTATTTGAATAATTATCTATTTCAAATTGTTATGACCTTTTGTTTGGTCATAAACCAATCATTTCTATTCATAAAAGCTTATTTGAAATAAAATAATATTAACTTATTAAAATTCCAAAAATTAATAAGTAAAAGATTTAAAAAATAAATCTATTTATTGAGCGAGTTCAAATAGTTATGACTATTTGAACAATTATTTATTTCAAATCATTATAATCTTCTGTTTTATTATAAAATAATTGTTTCTATTCATACAAGTTTATTTGAAATAAAATAATACTAATTTATTAATATTCTAAAAATTAATAAGTTGGAGATTTAAAAAATAAATTTGTTTACCGAACAAGCTCAAATAGTCATATCCATTTGAACTATTATCTATATGAAATTCTTATGACATTTTGTTTTGTCGTAAAACAATTGTTTCTATTCATACAAAATTATTCAGAATAAAATAATTCTAATTTATTAGTATTTCAAAAATCAATAAAAGATTTAAAAACTTAATCTGTATATCAAACCAATTCAAATAATTATGATTTTTTTTAACAATTATCTATCTCAAATCATTATGATATTTGTTTTGTCATAAAGCAATTGTTTTTGTTCATACAAGCTTATTTGGAGTAAAATATTGATAAATTAATAATATTCTAAAAATTAATAAGAGATTTAAAAAATAAATGTGTTTGCCAAACCAATTCAAATAGTTAAGAATATTAGAACAATTATTTATTTCAAATTGTTTTGACCCTTTGCTTGTCATAAAATAGTATTTTTAGTTCATACATGCTTATTCAAAATAAAATAATACTAATTTATTTGCATTTAGAAAATTAATAAACAACAAATTTTAAAAAATAAATTTATTTTTTGAACAAGTTCAAATAGTTATGACTATTTGAACAATTATCTATTTAAAATAAATATGCTTTTGTTTTATCATAAAACAATTGTTTCAATTCATAAAAGCTTAGCTAGAATAAAATAATATTACTTTATTAATACTTCAAATTTTGATATATTAGAGATTTAAAAATACATCGAATTGGTTCAAATAATTATAGCCATTTGAACAATTATCTATTTAAATCGTTACAAGCTTTTGTTTTCTCATAAAACAATTTTTTTTCATCATACAAGCCTATTTGGAATAAAATAATATTAATTTATTAAAATTTCAAAAATTAATAAGAAGGAGATTTAAAAAATAAATTTGTTTACTAAATCGGTTCCTATTTGGACAATTATCTATTTTCAATTGTTATAACCTTTTGTTCTATTGTAAAATTATTGTTTCAGTTCATATAAGCTTATTTGGAATAAAATAATACTAATTTAATAATATTTCAAAAACTAATAACTAAGAGATTTAAAAAATAAATCTGTTTGCCAAAGCAGTTCAAATAGTTAAGACTATAATAATTATCTCTTTAAAATCGTTATGACCATTTGTTTTATCATAAAACAATTGTTTTAGCTCATAGAAGCTTATTCAAATAAAATAATACTAATTTATTAATATTCTAAAAATTAATAAGTAAGTTACTAAACAAGTGAATCTATTTATCGAATCAGTTCAAATAATTATGGCTATGTCAACAATTATCTATTTCAAATTGTTATTACCTTTTGTTTTGTCATATAACAATTGTGTTTGAATATTCAATTTTATTCAAAATAAAATAATAATAATTTATTAATCTTTCAAAAATTAATAAGTAAGAGATTTAAAAAATAAATTTGTTTACTGATCCAGTTCAAATAGCAATAACTATTTGAACAATTGTAAACTTCAAATTGTTATAATCTTTTGTTTGTCATAAAACAATTATTTTTGTTCATACAAGCTTATTTGAAATAAAATAATACTAATCTAATAATATTTCAAAAATTAATAACTAAGAGAATTAAAAAATAAATTTGTTTGCCGAATTAGTTCAAATATTTAAGACTATATGAACAATTATCTATTTCAAATCATTATGACCTTTTGTTTTGTCATCAAATAAGTTTTTTTTAATTCATAATAGCTTATTTGGAATAAAATGAAATGAATTTATTAATATTTCAGAAATTAATACGTAAGAGATTTAAAAAATAATTCTATTTACCTAACTAGTTCAAATAATTATAATTATTTGAACAATTATCTATTTCAAATCATTATGACCTTTTGTTTTGTCATAAAACAAATGTTTTTGTTCATATAAGTTTGTTCAAAATAAAGTAATACTAATCTATTAATATTTTGAATATTAATAAGAGATTTAAAAAATTTATTTATTTATCAAACTAGTTCAAATAGTTTTGACTATTTGGACAATTATTTATTTCAAATCGTTATAATTTTTTGTTCTGTTATAAAACAATTGTTTATATATGCTTATTCGGATTAAAATAATACTAATTTATTAATATTTCAACAATTGATAAGTAAAATTTAAAAAACAAATATGTTTACTAAACTAGATCAAATAATCATGATTTTTTGAATAATTATCTATTTCAAATCATTATGACCTTTTGTTTTATCATAAAAGAATTGTTTCAGTTCATATAAGCTTATTCGAAATAAAATAATGTTGATTTATTAGTAATCCAAAAATTAATAATAAAGAAATTTCAAAATATGAATCTGTTTACTGAAAAAAGTTTAAATAATTATGACTGTTTGTCAATTATCTATTTGAAATTGCTATAACTTTTTGTTTTGTCATAAAAGAATTTTATCTATTCATACAATCTTATTTCAAATAATATAAATCAAATTTATTAGTATTAAGACAGTTAAAAATGTAAAAGATTTAAAAAATAAATTTGTTTACCAAACAAGTTCAAATTGTTATGACTGTTTATGCAATTATTTATTTCAACTTTTATGCCTTTTTATTTTGTCATAAAACAATTGTTTATGTTCATACAAGTTTATTCAAATTAAAATAATATTAATTTATTAATATTTTGATAATTAATAAGTAAAAAATTTAAAAAAATAAATATGTTTACCAAACAAGTTCAAATAATCATGACTATTTGAATAATTATCTATTTCAAGTCATTATGACCTTTTCTTTTGTAATAAAACAATTGTTTTAGTTCATATAAGTTTATTTGAAGTAAAATATTATTAATTTATTAATATTCCAAAAATTAATGACTAAGAGAACTAAAAAAGAATCTATTTATCGAATAAGTTCAAATAGTTATGACTATTTGAATAATTATCTATTTTAAAATATTATGACCTTTCGTTTTGCCACAAAACAATTGGTTTTGTTCATGCAAGCTTATTTTGAATAAAATAATTTAAATTTATTAATATTCTAGAAATTAATAAGAAAAAATGTTTTCTGAACACATTCAAATAGTTATGACTATTTAAACAATTATCTATTTCAAATTATATGATTTTTTGTTTTGTTATAAACTAATTGTTTTTGTTCATAAAAACTTATTCGGAATAAAAATAATACTAATTTATTAAAATTCTAAAAATTAATAAGTAAAAGATTTAAAAAGTAAATCTGTTTAATGAGCAAGTTCAAATAGTTATGACTATTTGAGCAATTATTTATTTTAAATCGTTATGATCTTTTGTTTTGTCATGAAATAATTGTTTCTATTCATACAAGTTTATTTGAAATAAAATAATATTAATTTATTAATATTCTAAAAATTAATATGTTGAAGATTTAAAAAATAAATATATTTGCCGAACAAGTTCAAATAGCCATGTCCATTTGAACTATAATCTATTTCAAATTATTATGATATTTTATTTTGTTGTAAAACAATTGTTTTATTCATACAAAATTATTCAAAATAAAATAATATTAATTTATTAATATTTCAAAAATTAATAAGAGATTTAAAAACTAAATCTTTTTACCAAACGAGTTTAAATAGTTATGACTATTTCAATAATTATTTATCTCAAATAGTATGATCTTTGTTTTGTCATAAAACACTTATTTCTATTCATGCAAGTTTGTTCAAAGTAAAATAATACTAAACTAATAATATTATAAAAATTAATAAGTAAGAGATTTTAAAATAAATGTATTTGCTGAACCAATTATAATAGTTAAGACTATTAGAATAATTATCTATTTTAAAACATTCTAACCTTTTTTTGTCATAAAAAAATTTTTTTAGATCATACAAGCTAATTTGAAATAAAATAATATAATTTTATTAATATTCAGAAAATTAATAAGCAAGAAATTTAAAAAATAAAATCTATTTAACAAACAAGTTCAATTAGTCATGACTATTTGAACAATTATCTATTTAAAATCATTATGACCTTTTTGTTTTATCATAAAACAATTGCTTCAGTTCAATAAAACTTATCCAAAATAAAATAATATTACTTTATTACTATTTTAATAATTGAGAAGTTGGAGATTTAAAAAATAAATCAATTTCTCAAATCAGTTCAAATAATTATAGCCATTTGAACAATTATCTATTTCAAATTGTTATAAACTTTTGTTTTGTTATAAAACATTTGTTTTTCATTATACAAGTTTATTCATAATAAAATAATCCTAATTTATTAATATTTCAAAAATTAATAAGTAGGAGAATTAAAAAATAAATATAGTTATTGGACTAGTTTAAATAGTTATTACTATTTGAATAATTATATATTTCAAATTATTATAATCTTTTGGTTTGTCATAAAAAAATTATTTATGTTCATACAAGCTTATTTGGAATAAAATAATATTAATCTAATAATATTATGAAAATCAATAACTAAGAGATTTAAAAAATAAATTTGTTTGTTGAACCAATTTAAATAGTTAAGACTATATGAGTAATTATCTATTTTGATCCGTTATGACCTTTTGTTTTGTCATAAAACAAATATTTTTATTCATATAAGTTTGTTCTAAATACAATAATATTAATTTATTAATATTTTAAAAATTAATAAGAGATTTAAAAAAATAAATCTGTTTACCAAACCAATTCAAGTAGTTATAACAATTTGAATAATTATTTATTTCAAATCATTATGACCATTTGTTTTGTCATAAAACAATTGTTTCTATTAATACAGTCTTATTTGGAATAAAGTAATGCTAATTTATTGATATTCAAAAAATTAATAAGTAACAAATTTAAAAAATGAATCTATTAGCCTGACCTATACAAATAATTAAACAAATTTATTTTTTAAATCTCTTAGTTATTAATAGTCAAAATATTATTAGATTAGTATTATTTTATTATAAATAAGCTTGTATGAATAGAAATAATTATTTTATGAAAAAAAAGGTTATAACAAATTGAAATATATAATTGCTCAAATAGTTATAATTATTTAAACCGGTTCGATAAGTAATATTACTTTTAAATCTCTATAAATTTTTGAAATATTAATAAAAAAATTTTATTTTATTTCGAGTAAACTTGGATGAGTTGAAATAATTGTTTAATAACAAAACAAAAGGTTATAACAATTTGAAATAATAAATAATTATTCATATAGTTGTAACTATTTGAACTATTTCAAGAAACAAATTTATTTTTAAAATCTCTTAGTTATGAATTTTTAGAATGTTATTAATTTAGTATTATTTTATTTCAAATAAATTTATATGAATAGAAATAATTATTTTTAGACAAAATAAAAAGTTATAACAATTTAAAATAGATAATTATTCAAATAGTCATAACTATTTGAACTTGTTCAGTAAACAGATTTATTTTTTGAATCTCGTACTAATTCTTGAAATATTAATAAATTAGTATTGTTTTATTTCAAATAAACTTGTGTGTTCAAAAATTATTGTTTTAGGACAAAATGAAAAGTACTAACAATTTTATTTCGAATAAGCTTGAATGTTGAAAAACAATTTTTTTATGACAAAATGAAAGGTAATAGATTTAAAATAAATAATTGTTTAAATATCCATAATTATTTAAACTGATTCAGTAAACTAATTTTATTTTTTAAATCTCTTGTTAATTTTCAAAATATTAATAAAGTAGTATTATTTTATTTTGGATAAACTTTTGTGAACTGAAACAATTGTTTTATGACAAAACAAAAGTTCATAATGATTTTAAACAGATAATTATTCAAATAGTTATAGCTATTTGAACTTGTTCAGTAAACAGATTTATTTTTTCAAATCTCTTGCTTATTAATTTTTTAAAAATTAATAAATTAGTATTATTTTCTTTCAAATAGCTTGTATGAACTGAAGTAATTATTTTATGACTAAACAAAAGTCAAAATGATTTGAAATAGACAATCATTCTAATAATCTTAATTATTTGAATTCATTCGGTGAACACATTTATTTTTTAAATCCCTTACTTATTAATTTTCAAAATATTTTTAAATTAGTTTTATTTTTATCTGAATCTGCTTATATGATTAGAAACAATTGTTTTATGGCAAAATAAAGATAATAATAATTTGAGATTGATATTTGTTCAAATAGTCAAAACTATTGGAATTGCTTCAAAAAATAGCTTTAGTTTTTAAATCTCTTGCTTAATAATTTTTGAAATATTAATAAAGTAGCATTATTTTATTTCGATAAGTTTTTATTAACTGAAACAATTGTTTTGTGACAAAATAAAAGGTTAAAACAATTTTAAATAAATAATTGTTCACATAGTCATATCTAATTGAAATTGTTCAGTAAACATATATTTTTTTTAAATCTCTTACTTATTAATTTTTTAAATGTTAATAAATTAGCATTATTTTATTCCAAATAAGCTTGTATGAACTTGAATAATTGTTTTATGACTCAACAAAAGGTTAGAATGATTTGACATAGATAATTGTTCTAATAGTCTTAACTATTTGAACTAGTTCGACAAGCATATTTATTTTTTAAATTTCTTCCTTATTAATTTTTAGAATATTATTAAATTAGTACATTTTAGTCAAATAAGCTTATGTGAAAAGAAACAATTGTTGTATGACAAAATAAAGATCATTATAATTTGCGATAGATAATTGTTCAAATAGTCATAACTATTTGAATTGGTTCGGTAAATAAATTTAGTTTTTAAATCTCTTATTAATTTTCAAAATACTAATAAATCAATATTATTTTATTTTGAATAATTCTGTATGTACAGAAACAATTATTTTACTACAAAACAAAATGTCATAACGATTTGAAATAAATAATTGTTCAAATGAACATGACTATTTGAACTTGTTTGGTAAACAAATTTATTTTTTAAATCTCTTACCTATTAATTTGCAAAATCATAATAAAATAGTATTATTTTATTTCAAATAAACTCGTATGAATAGAAACAATTGTTTTATGACAAAACAAAAGATCACAACTATTTGAATAAAAAATTGCTCAAACAGTCATAACTATTTGAGCTTACTTAGTAAACAGATTTATTTTTAAATTTTTTACTTATTAATTTTTGGAATATTAATAAATTAGTATTATTTTATTTTGAATAAGCTTGTATGAATAGAAACAATTGGTTTACCACAAAACAAAGGTCATAACTATTTGAAATAGATGATTGTTCAAATAGTTAAAACTATTTGAATGTGTTCGAAAAAAAATTAATTTTTAAATTTTTACTTATTAAATTTTGGAATATTAATAAATTTAATTATTTTATTCGAAATAAGCTTGTATGAACAAAAATAATTATTTTATGATAAAACAAAAAGGTTATAACAATTTGAAATAGATAATTGTTCAAATAGTCATAACTATTTGAACTTGTTCAGTAAACATATTCATTTTTTTAAAATCTCTTACTCATTAATTTTCAAAATATTAATAAATTAATGATATTTTATTCTGAATAATCCTATATGAATTGATACAATTGTTTTATGACAAAATAAAATGTCATAACAATTTGAAATAGATAATTATTCAAATAGTTATGACTCTTTAAACTTGTTTGGTAAATATATTTATTTTAAAATCTTTTACTTATTAACTTTTAAAATATTAATAAATTAATATTATTTTAATCCAAATAAGCTTGTATGAAGAAAAACAATTGTGTCATGACAAAATAAAAAGTCTTAATGATTTGAAATAACTAATTGTTCAAATAGTCACAACTATTTGAACTTATTTGATAAACAAATTTTTTTTAAATCTTTTACTTATTATGTGCCTAAATATTACTAAATTTATGTAATTTTATTTTAAATAAGCTTTTATGAATAGAATATTTTGTTTTATGACAAAACAAAAGGTTATAGCGATTTAAAATAGATAATTGTTCAAATAGTCATAATTATTTGTACTTGTTCAATAAATAGATTTATTTTTTAAATCTCTTACTTATTGATTTTTAGAATATTAATAAAATAGAATTACGTTATTCAAATAAGCTTATACGAATAGAAACAATTATTTTGTGATAAAACAAAAGGTCATAATGATTTGAAATAGATAATTGTTCAAATAGTCATAACTATTTGCACTAGTTAGGCCAATAGTTTCATTCTTTAAATTTGTTACTTATTAGTTTTCAAAATATTAATAAATTAGCATTACTTTATTCCAAATTAGACTATATGAACAGAATAATTGTTTTATGACAAAACAAAATGGTCATAATGATTTGAAATAAATGATTGTTCAAATAGTTATAACTAATTGAACTGGTTTAGTAAACAAATTTATTTTTAAATTTCTTACTTCTTAATTTTCAAAATATTAATAAATTATTATTATTTTATTCTAAACAAACTTATATGAACAAAAGCATTTGTTTTATGACTAAACAAAAAGTCATAATGATTTGAAATAGATAATTATTCAAATAATCATAATTTTTTGAACTGGTTAGGCAAACATAATTGTTTTTTAAATCTCTTACTTATTAAGTTTTGAAATATTAATTAATTTGTTTTATTTTATTCTGATCATGCTACTAAGAACTAAAAAAATTGTTTTACGACAAAACAAAAGGTTATAATGATTTGAAATAAAAAATATTCATATACCTTTAACTATTTAAACTAGTTTAGTAAACAAATTTTATTTTTTAAATCTCTTAGTTATTCATTTTCATAATATTATTGCATTAGTATTATTTTATTTTGAATAAACTTGTGTGAACTGAAATAATTGTTTTATGAGATAACAAAAGGTTATAACAATTTGAAATATATAATTGTTCAAATAGTCATAACTATTTGAACTGGTTCAGTAAACGGATTAACTTTTTAAATATCTTTCTTATTAATTTTTGAAATATTAGAAAATTAAGATTATTTTATTTCAAAGAGGCTTGTATGATGAAAAACAATTGTTTTATGATAAAACAAAAGTTCATAACGATTTGAAATAGATAATTGTTCAAATGGCCCATAATTATTTGAACTAATTTGATAAACTGATTTATTTCTTAAATCTCTAACTTATCAATTATTGAAATATTAATAAAGTAATATTATTTAATTTCGAATAAACCTTTATATACTGAAATAGTTGTTTTATGATAAAATAAAATATCATAACAATTTTAAATAGATAATTATTCGAACAATCATAACTATTTGAACTTATTCAGTAAATAATTTTTTTTAAATTTCTTATTAATTTTTTAAATTTTAATAAATTAGTATTATTATATTTCGAATATGTATGAACTGAAACAATTATTTTTTTACTAAACAAAAGATCAAAACAATTTGGAATAGATAATCATTCTAGCAGTCTTAACTATTTAAATTGGTTCAAGAAATACATTTATTTTTAAATCCTTATTAATTTTCAAAATAGTAATAAATTGTTATTATTTTATTCTAAATAATTTTGTATGAATAGAAACAATTATTTTATAACAAAACAAAATGTCATAACGATTTGAAATGAATAACAGTTCAAATGGACATGACTATTTGAACTTGTTTGGTAAACAGATTTATTTTTTAAATCTCTAACTTATTAATTTTTAGAATAATAATAAATTAGTGTTATTTTATTCCAAATAAAATTGTATGAATAGAAATAACTATTTTATGACAAAACAAAATATCATAACGATTTGAAATATATAACTATTCAAATAGTCATAACTATTTGAACTTGCTCGGTAAATAGATTTATTATTTAAATCTTTTACTCATTAATTTTAGAAATATTAATAAATTAGTATTATTTTATTCCAAATAAGCTTGTATGAATAGAAACAATTGGTTTATGACAAAACAAATTGTCATAATGATTTGAAATAGATAATTGTTCAAATAGTCATAACTATTTAAACATGTTCAGAAAACGTATTTATTTTTAAAATTTTTTCTTATTAATTTTGGAATTTTAATAAATTTATATTATTTTATTCTAAATAAGCTTGCAATGACAAAACCAATTATTTTATGATAAAACAAATGGTCATAATGTTTTAAAATAGATAATTATTTAGATAGTCATAACTAATTGAACTTGTTTGGCAAACAGATTCATTTTTTTAATTCTCTCACTCATTAATTTTTAGGATGTTAATAAATTAGAATTATTTTATTTCAAATAAGCTTATATTAACTGAAACAATTGTTTTATATAAAACAAAATGTCACAATGATTTGAAATAGATAATTATTCAAATAGTTATGATTATTTGAACTTGTTCGGTAAACATATTTTTTTAAGTCTTTTACTTATTAATTGTCAAAATATTAATAAATTAATATTATTTTAATCCAAATAAGCTTGTATGAACAAAAATAATTTTTTTATAACAAAACAAAAAGTCATAACAATTTTGTTAGTAGAACTACTTCAAATAATTATGACTATTTGAATAATTATCTATTTCAAATCATTATTACCCTTTGTTTTATCATAAAACAAATGTTTTTGTTCATCTAAGTTTGTTCGAAATAAAATAATATTAATTTATTAATATTTCAATAATTAATATGTAAGAGATTTAAAAAATAAATATGTTTGCCAAACCAGTTTAATTAGTTATAACTATTTGAATAATTATTTATTTCAAATCGTTATGAACAATTATCTATTTCAAATTGTTATGACTTTTTGTTTTGTCATAAAATATTTTTTTCCAATTCATACTTGCTTATTTGAAATAAAATAAAATAAAATAAATTTATTAATATTTCAAAAATTAATAGGTTAGAGATATAAAAAATAATTCATTTTCCTAACCAGTTCTAATAATTATGACCATTTTAAAATCATAATGACCTTTTGTTTTATAATAAAACAATTATTTCAGTACATAAAAGGTTATAAAAAATAAAATAATATTACTTTATTAATATTTCAAAAATTGAGAAGTTGGAGATTTAAAAAATAAATCAATTTATCGAATCAGTTCAAATAATTGTGGCCATCTGAATAATTATCTATTTCAAACTGTTATGAACTTTTGTTTTGTCATAAAACAATTACTTTGCATCATTTAAACCTATTTGGAATAAAGTGATACTAATTTATTAGTATTTCAAAAATTAATGAGTAGGAGATTTAAAAAATAAATGTTTAGCGAACAAGTTCAAATAATTATGACTATTTAAACAATTAGATATTTCAAATCGTTATAATTTTTTGTTTTATAATAAAATAATTATTTATGTTCATACAAGCTTATTTGAAATAAAATAATACTAATCTAATAATATTATGAAAATTAATAACTAAGAGATTTAAAAAAAAAATTGTTTGCCAAACTAATTCAAGTAGTAAATGGTATATGAATGACTATCTATTTCAAACCGTTATGACCTTTTGTTTTGTCATAAACAAATGTTTTGGTTCATATAAGTTTGTTCGAAATAAAATAATATTAAATTATTAGTATTTTAAAAATTATTAAGAGATTTAAAATATATATGTTTACCAAACCAGTTCAATTAGTTATAACAATTTGAATAATTATTTATTTCCAATTGTTATAACCAATATTTTTGTTATAAAACAATTGTCTCTATTGATGCAATCTTATTTGAAATAAAATAATGCTAATTTATTAATGTTCTGAAAACTAATAAGTAATGAATTTAAAAAATGAATATGTTGGCCTGACCAGTGCAAATAGTTATAACTGTTTGAATAATTATATATTTCAAATCGTTATGACCTTTTATTTAATCTGAAAACAATTGTTTTTATTCGTACGAGCTTATTCAAAATAGCATAATTCTAATTTATTAATATTTAAAAAATTAATATGTAAGAGATTTAAAACTAAATCTGTTTATTGAACAAGTACAAATGGTTATGATTATTTGAACAATTACCTATTTCAAATTACTATAGCCTTTTTTTTGTCATAAAATAATGTTTTCTATTCATACAAGCTTATTTCAATTAAAATAATAAAAATTTAATAATATTCAGACAATGAATAAATAAAAGACTTAAAAAATAACTATGTTTATTGAATAAATTCAAAAAATTATGACTATTTAAATAAATATTTATTTCAAATCGTTATGACCTTTTATTTTGTCATAAAACAATTGTTTTTGTTCATGCAAGCTTATTCAAATTAAAATAATATTAATTTATTAACATTTTGATAATTAATAAGTAACAGATTTTAAAAATAAATATGTTTATTGACCAAGTTTAAATAGTCATAACTATTTAAATAATTATCTATTTCAAATTGTTATGACCTTTTGTTTCATCATAAAACAATTATATCAGCTCATATAGGCTTATTTAAAATAAAATAATACTAATTTATTAATATTTCAAAAATTAATGAGTAAGAGATTTAAAAAATAAATTTATTTACCAAACAAGTTTAAATGGTTATAACTATATAAACAATTTTTTATTCCAAATCGTTATGATATTTTGTTTTGTAATAAAATAATTGCTTATGTTCATACAAGCTTATTTCAAATAAAATAATATAAATTTATTAATATTCTAAAAATTAATAAGTAAAATTTTAAAAATAAATATGTTTTCTGAGCACGTTCAAATAGTTATAACTATTTGAACAATTATCTATTTTAAATTATTATGACCTTGTGTTTTGTCATAAACCAATTGTTTCTATTCATACAAGCATATTCAAATAAATAATGCTAGTTTATTAATATTCCAAAAATAATAAGTAAAAGATTTAAAAAATTAATCTATTTACAGAACAAGTTCAAATAGCTATGCCTGTTTGAACAATTATTTATTTCAAATAGTTATGATGTTTTGTTTTATCGTAAAACAATTATTTCTATTGTTACAAGTTTATTCAGAATAAAATAATACTAATTTATTAATATTCTAAAAATTAATAGGTAGAAGATTTAAAAAAAATATGTTTACTGAACAAGTTCAAATAGTCATGTCCATCTAAAAAATTATCTATTTCAAATCATTATGACCTTTTGTTTTGTCATAAGACAATTGTTTCTATTCATGCAAAATTATTCAAAATAAAATAATACTAATTTATTAATATTTTAAAAATTAATAAGAGATTTAAAAACTACATCTGTTTATCGATGTAGTTTAAATAATTATTAATATTTGAACAATTATCTATCTCAAATTGTTATGATATTTATTTTATCATAAAAAAATTGTTTCTTTTCATACAAGCTTATTCAGATTAAAATAATACTAATTTAATAATATTCCAAAAATTAATAAGAGCTTTGAAAAATAAATTTGTTTGCTAAACTAGTTCAAATAGTTAAGATTATTAAAATAATTATCTATTTCAAATTGTTTTGATATTTTGTTTAGTAATAAAATAATTATTTTAATTCATACAAGCTTATTCAGAACAAAATAATAGTAATTTATTAAGATTCAAAAAATTAATGAGCAAAAGATTTAAAAAATAAATCTATTTATCAAACAAGTTCAAATAGATTTAACTATTTGAATAGTTATCTATTTAAAGTCGTTATGACCTTTTGTTTTGTCATAAAATAATTGTTTCATTTCATAAAAACTTATTTGAAATAAAATAATACTACTTTATTAAAATTTCAAAAATTAATAGTTATGACTATTTGAACAAATATTAATCTCAAATCATTATGATATTTGTTTTCTCATAAAACAATTGTTTTTGATCATAAAAGCTTATTTGGAGAAAAAATACTAATTTAATAATATTTCAAAAATTAGTGAGAATTAAAAATATATATGTATTTGCCAAACCAGTTCAAATAGTTAAGACTATTAGAATAATTATCTATTTCAAATCATTATAACCTTTTTTTAGTCCTATAATAATTGTTTCAATTCATACAAGCTTATTCAGAATAGAATAATACTAATTTATTAACATTCCAAAAATTAATAAGCAAGAGATTTGAAAAGATAAATTTATTTACTGAACAAGTTCAAAAAGTTATGACCATTTGAACAATTATTGATTTAAAATTATTACGACCTTTTGTTTTATCATAAAACAATTGTTTTAGTTCATAAAAGCTTATCCAAAAGAAAAGAATACTACTTTATTATTATTTCAAAAGTTAATAAGTAAGAGATTTAAAAAATAAATTAGTTTACTGAATAAGTTCAAATAATTATGGCCATTTGAACAACTATTTGTTTCAATTTGTTATTACCTTTTGTTTTATCATAAAACAATTGTTTTTCAACATATAAGCTTGTTTGAAATAAAATAATATTAATTTACTAATATGTCAAAAATTAATAAGAGATTTAAAAAATAAATTTGTTTACTGAATCAGTTCAAATGGTTATGACTATTTGAATAATTATCTATTTCATATTGTTATAACATTTTGTTCTATAATAAAACAATTGTTTCTATTCATACAAGCTTATTTGGAATAAAATAATACAAATTAAGTAATATTCTGAAAATTAATAGCTAAGAGATTTAAAAAATAAATTCATTTGTCGAACCAATTCAACTAGTTAATACTATATGAACAATTATTTATTTCAAATTATTATGATCTTTTGTTTTGTCATAAAACAATTATTTCAACTCATACAATCTTATTCGGAATAAAGTAAAACTAATTTATTAATATTTAAAAAATTTATAAGAGATTTAGAAAATAATTCTATTTACTAAACCAGTTCAAATAATTATAACTATTTGAACAATTATCTCTTTCAAATCATTATTATTTTTTATTTTGTCATAAAAAAATTGTTTTTGTTAATATAAGTTTGTTTAAAATAAAATAATACTAATTTATTAATTTTTATCAAACCAGTAAAAAATGTTATGACTATTTGGGCAATTATTTATTTCAAATTGTAATAATTTTTTGTTATGTTATAAAACAATAGTTTCTATTCATACAAGCTTATTTGGATTAAATTAATACCAATTTATTAATATTTCAACAATGAATAAGTAAAAAATTTTAAAAATAAATATGCTTACCAAACTAGATCAAATAGTCATGATTGTTTAAATAATTATCTATTTCAAATCGTTATGACCTTTTGTTTTGTCATAAAAAAATCATTTTGATTCAAATGAGCTTATTCGAAATAAAATAATACTAAGTTATTAATATTTTGAAAATTAATAATTAAGAGATTTAAAAAATGAATCTGTTTAATGAACAAATTTAAATAATTATGATTATTTGAACAATTATCTATTTGAAATTGCTATAACCTTTTGTTTAGTTATAAAATGATTTTTTTTTCTATTCATAGAAGTTTATTTCAAATAAAATAATATAAAGTTACTAATATTAAGACAATTAATAAGTAAAAGATCTAACAAATAAATCTATTTACCAAACAAGTTCAAATCTTTATGATAATTTGAACAATTATTTATTTCAAATTGTTATAGCCTTTTGTTTTGTCATAAAACAATTGTTTATGTTTATACAAGCTTATTCAGATTAAAAAAATATTAATTTATTAATATTTCAACAAATAATAAGTAAAAGATTTAAAAAATAAACATGTTTATCGAACAAGTTCAAATGGTCATGAGTATTTGAATAATTATTTATTTCAAATCATTGTGATTTTTTTTTTGTAATAAAACAATTTTTTTAGTTCATATAAGCTTATTTGAAATAAAATAATGCAAATTTATTAATATTCTAAAAATTAATAAGTAAGAGAATAAAAAAATTAATCTATTTATCGAACATGTTCAAATAGTTATGATTATCTAAACAATTATCTATTTCAAAGCATTATGATTGTTTGTTTTGTCATAAAACAATTGGTTCTTTTCATGCAAGCTTATATTCAAATAAAATAATATAAATTTATTAATATTTCAAAAATTAATAAGTAAAAATTTTTAAAATAAATGTTTTTTGAACACGTTCAAATAGTTATAACTATTTGAACAATTATCTATTTGAAATTGTTATGAGCTTTTGTTTCGTCATAAACCAATTGTTTTTGTTTATAAAAGCTTATTTGGAATAGAATGATACTAATTTATTAAAATTCCAAAATTTAATAAGTAAAAGATTTAAAAAATAAATCTATTTACCGAGAGAGTTCAAATAGTTATGACTCTTCAAATAATTATTTATTTCAAATCATTTTGATCTTTTATTTTGTCATAAAAAATTGTTTCTAATCATACAATTTTATTTAAAATAAAATAATACTAATTTATGAATATTCTAAAAATTAATAAGTTGGAGATTTTGAAAAAATAAATCTGTCTACCGAACAAGTTTAAATAGTCATGTCTATTTGAATTATTATCTATTTCAAATCATTATAACATTTTGTTTTATCATAAAATGATTGTTTCTATTAATACAAAATTATTCAGAATAAAATAATACTAATTTATTAATATTTTGTAAATTAATAAGAGATTTAAGAATTAAATCTGTTTATCGAACAAATTAAAATACTTATGACTATTTAAATAATTATCTATCTCAAATCATTATGATCTTTGTTTTGTAATAAAACAATTGCTTTTGTTCATACAAGCTTATTCAAAGTAAAATATTACTAAATTAATAATATTCTAAAAAATAATAAGAAAGAGATTTAAAAAATAAATGAGTTTACCAAACCAATTCAAATAGTTAAGACTATTAAAACAATTATCTATTTCAAATCATTCTTACCTTTTATTTAGTCATAAAACAATTATTTCAGTTCATACAAGATTATTCAAAATAAAATAATAGTAATTTATTAACTTTCAAAAAATTAATGAGCAAGAGATTTAAATAAAATAAATCTATTTATCAAACAAGTTCAAATATATTTGACTATTTGAACAATTATTTATTTAAAGTCGTTATGACCTTTTATTTTGTCATAAAACAATTGTTTCATTTCATAAAATCTTATTCAAAATAAAATAATACTACTTTATTAACATTTCAAAAATTAATAAGCAAGAGATTTAAAACTAAATTTGAAATATATAATTGTTCAAGTAGTTATAACTATTTGAACTAATTTAATAAACAGATTTATTTTTTAAATATCCTACTCAATAATTTTTGAAATATTAATAAATTAGTGCTATTTTATTCCGAATAGGCTTATATGATGAAAAACAATTGTTTTATGACAAAACAATTGTTCATAACAATTTGAAATAGATAATTGTTCAAATTGCCATAATTATTTAAACTGGTTCGATAAATTGATTTATTTTTCAATCTCCAACTCCTTAATTTTTGAAATAGTAATAAATTAATATTATTTCATTTTGGATAAGCTTTTATGGATTGAAACAATTATGTTATTATAAAACAAAATGTCACAACAATTTTAAATAGATAATTGTTCAAATAGTCCTAACTATTTGAATTTGTTCGGTAAACAAATTTATTTTTAAAAATTTTTTTCTTATTAATTTTTTGAATATTAATAAAATAGTATTATTTTATTTTGAATAAACATGTATGAACTGAAACAATTGTTTTATGACTAAACAAAAGGTTAGAATGATTTGAAATAGATAATTGTTCTAATAGTCTTGACTATTTGAATTAGTTCGACAAACATATTTATTTTTTAAAACTCTTACTTATTAATTTTAGAATATTATTAGTTTAGCAATATTTTACTCCAAATATGCTTGTATGAATAGAAGCAATTGTTTTATGACAAAACAAAGATCAGAATGATTTGAGATAGATAATTGTTCAAATAGTCATAACTATTTGAACTGATCTGGTAAATAGATTTAGTTTTTAAATCTCTTGCTTATTAATTTTTGAAATATTAGTAAAGTAGTATTATTTTATTTTGGATAAGTTTTTATGAGCTAAAACAATTGTTTTATGACAAAACAAAAGGTCAAAACAACTTTAAATAGATAATTGTTCAAATACTCAAATCTATTTGTTCTTTAGTAAACAAATTTATTTTTTCAAATCTCTTGCTCATTAATTTTTCAAATGTTAATAAATTAGTATTATTTTATTTTAAATAAGCTTGTACGAAATAAAATAATTGTTTTATGCCTAACCAAAAGGTTAGAATTATTTGAAATTGATAATTGTTCTAATAGTCTTAACTATTTGAATTAGTTTGACAAACACATTTATTATTTTAAATCTTTTACTTATTAATTTTTGAAATATTATTAAATTAGTATTGTTTTTATCTAAATAAGCTTGTATGAAAAGAAACAATTGTTTTATGACAAAATAAAGATCATAACGGTTTGAGATAGATAATTATTCAAATAGTTATAACTATTTGAAATGTTTTCTTGAACAGATTTGGTTTTTAAATCTCTTATTAATTTTCAAAATATTAATATATTAGTATCATTTTATTCTATATAATTTTGAATGACCAATTTGTTTTATGACAAAACAAAAGGTCATGACGATTTCAAATAGATAATTTTTCAAACATACATGACTATTTGAACTTGTTTAGTAATAGATTTATTTTTTAAATCTCCTAACTATTAATTTTCAAAATATTAATAAATTAATATTATTTTATTATGAACAAAACTTATATGAACAAAAAAATTTGTTTTATGAAAAAATAGAAGGTCATAACAATTTTAAATAGATAATTGTTCAAATAATCATAATTATTTGAACTGGTTAGGTAAACTAAATTATTTTTTAAATCTCTTAATTATTAATTTTTGAAATATTAATAAATTCATTTTATTTTATTCCAAATAAGCTAGTATAAATTGAAAAAAATTGTTTTATGTCAAAACAAAAGGTCATAACGATTTGAAATAGATAATTGGTTATATAGTCTTAACTGTTTGAACTGGTTTAGTAAAAAAATTTATTTTTTAAATCTATTAGTTATTAGTTTTTGAAATATTATTAGATTAGTATTATTTTATTTTGAATAAGCTAGTATGAACAAAAATAATTATTTTATGACAAAATAAAAAGTTATAACCATATCAAGTATACAATTGTTTAAATAGTCAAAACTATTTAAATTGGTTTGGTAAGCAGATTTATTTTTTAAAATCTCTTACTCATTAATTTTTAAAAGATTAATAAATTAGTATTATTTTATTTTGATTAAACTTGTATGATAAAAAACAATTGTTATATGACCAAACAAAAGCTAATAACGATTTGAAATAGATAATTACTAAAATGGCCATAATTATTTGAGCTGATTCGGTAAACATATTCACTTTTTAAATTATTTACTTATTAATTTTCAAAATATTAATAAATTAGTATTATTTTATTTTGAATAAGCTTGTATGAATTGATACAAATGTTTTATGACCAAAGAAAAGGTCATAACAATTTTAAATAAATAACTGTTCAAATAGTCAAACTATTTGAATTTATTTGGTAAACAAATTATTGTTTAAAACTCTTCCTTATTAATTTTTGAAATATTAAGAAATTAGTATTATTTTATTTTGGATAAGATTTTATGAACCGAAACAATTGTTTTATGTCAAAACAAAAAGTTATAATGATTTTAAATAAATAATTATTCAAATAGTCATAACTATTTAACTTGCTTGGTAAACATATTTATTTTTTTTCAAATCTTTTGCTTATTAATTTTTTAAAGCTAATAAATTTGGATTATTTTATTCTAGATAAGCTTGTAAGATATGAAACAAATATTTTATGACTAAACAAAAAGTCAAAACGATTTGAAATAGATAATTATTCCAATAGTTTTAACTATTTAAACTGGTTCAACAAACACAGTTATGTTTTAAATCGCTTATTAATTTTTGAAATATTATTAAATTAGTATTGTTTTTAACCAAATAAGCTTCTAAGACCAAAAATAATTGTTTTGTGACAAAACAAAGATCTAAACAATTTAAGATTGATAATTGTTCAAATAGTCATAACTATTTGTATTGGTTTGGTAAATAGATTTATTTTTTAAATCTCTTATTAATTTTTGAAATATTAATAAATTAGTATTATTTTATTTCGAATAAACTTGTATGATAAAAAATAATTGCTTTATGACAAAACAAAAGGTCATAATGATTTGAAATCGATAATCGTTTAAATGGCCATAATTATTTTAACTGATTTGGTAAACATATTTATTTTTAAAAATTGTTTACTTATTAATTTAGGAAATATTAATAAATTAGTATTATTTTATTCCATCTAAGCTAGTATTAACTAAAACAATTATTTTATGACAAATCAAAAGGTTATAACGATTCTAAATAGACAATTGTTCACATAGTAATAACCATTTGAATTTGTTCGATAAACAGATATATTTCTTAAATCTCTTTCTTATTAATTTTTTGAATGTTAATAAATTAGTATTAATTTATTCTGAATAAGCATGTATGACTAAAAAAATTATTTTTTGACTAAACAAAAGGTTAAAATGATTTGAAATAGATAATTGTTCTAATAGTCTCAACCATTTGAACTGATTCGATAATCAAATTTATTTTTTAGATCTCTTACTTATTAATTTTTGAAATATTATTAAATTATTATTATTTTAATCTAAATAAGCTTGTACACACATAATAATTGTTTTTCACAAAACAAAGGGTCACAACGATTTGAAATAGATAATTGTTATAATAACAATTGTTATATGACAAAACAAAAAATAATAACGATTTGAAATGGATAGTTGTTCAAATGGCCATAATCATTTGAACTGATTTGGTAAACGGATTTATTTTTTAAATCTCTTACTTATTAACTTTTGAAAATTAATAAAGTAGCATTATTTTATTTTGGATAAGCTTTTATAAACTAAAACAATTGTTTTATGACAAAATAAAAAGTTATAACGATTTTAAATAGATAATTGTTTAAATATTCATAAACATTTGAACTTGTTCAGTAAATAAATTTATTTTTTCAAATCTCTTATTAATTTTTTGAATGTTAATAAATT
This sequence comes from Durio zibethinus, assembly GCF_047325235.1. Lineage (NCBI taxonomy): Eukaryota > Viridiplantae > Streptophyta > Magnoliopsida > Malvales > Malvaceae > Durio > Durio zibethinus. Next base: position 146,016 of record NC_143181.1, read on the forward strand.
AGTATTATTTTATTCCGAATAAGCATATATGAATTGAAACAATTATTATATGACTAAACAAAAGGTCAGAACAAAATAAAATAATACTAATTTATTAACATTCAAAAAATTAATAAGCAAGAAATAAAAAAAATAAATCTATTTACCGAAACAAAAAAAATAAATCTATTTACTGAATAAGTTCATATATTTATGACTGTTTGAACAATTATCTATTTCAAATTATTATGACCTTTTATTTTTATTGTAAAGCGTATCCAAAATAAAATAATATTACTTATTAATATTTCAAAAATTGATAAGTTAGAGATTTAAAAAAAAAATTAGTTTATCAAATTAGATCAAAAAATCATGGCCATTTGAATAATTATCTATTTCAATTCATTATGAACTTTTGTTTTGTCATAAAATAACTATTTTTCATCATACAAGCCTATTTGATATAAAATTTTATAATACTAATTTACTAATATTTAAAAAATTAATAAGTAGGAGATGTAAAAAATAAATCTGTTTACTAAACTAGTTCAAATAGTTATGACTATTTGAACAATTATATATTTCAAATTATTATAACCTTTTGTTATGTTATAGAACAATTATTTATGTTCATACAAGTTTATTCGAAATAAAATAATAATAATGTAATAATATTCTAAAAATTAATAACTAAGAGGTTTAAAAAATAAATGTATTTGCCAAACCAGTTTAAATAGCTAAGACTATATCAACAATTCTTTATTTTAAATCGTTATTACCTTTTGTTTTGTCATAAAATAATTTTTTTAGTTCTTAGTAACTTATTCAGAATAAAATAAAACAAATTTATTAATATTTCAAAAATTAGTAAGTAAGGGATTTAAAAAATAACTTTGTTTACCAAACTAGTTCAAATAATTATGACTATTTGAACAATTATCTATTTCAAATCGTTATTACCTTTTGTTTCATCATAAAACAAATGTTTTTATTCATATAAGTTTATTTGAAGTAAAATAATATTAATTTATTAATATTTTGAAAATAAAAAAAAAATTTAAAATATAAATTTGTTTACTAAACCAATTCAATTAGTTATAACTATTTGAACCATTATTTATTTTAAATCGTGATGACCATTTGTTTTGTCATAAAAGAATTGTTTCTATTCATACAGTCTTATTTAGAATAAAGTAATGCTACTTTATTAACATTCTAAAAATTAATAAGTAACGGATTTAAAAAATGAATTTGTTGGACAAGTGCAAATAGTTATGATTGTTTGAATAATTATCTATTTCAAATCATTATGACATTTTGTTTTATCACAAAACAATTGTTTCTATTCATACAAGCTTATCTAAAATAAGATAATTCTAATTTATTAATATTCCAAAAATTAATAAGTAAAAGATTTAAAAAATAAATTTATTTACCGAACGAGTTCAAATAGTTAGGACTATTTGAACAAGTATCTATATCAAATTGCGACAACTTTTTATTTTTTCATAAAACAATTTTTTCTATTCATACAAGCCTATTTTAAATAAAATAATACAAATTTTTTAATATTCAAAAAATTAATAAGTAAAAATTTTAAAAAAAGTTTTTCTGATCACATTCAAATAGTTATGACTATTTGATCAATTATCTATTTCAAATAGTTATGACCTTTTGTTTTGCCATAAACAAATTGTTTCTATTCATACAAGCATATTTGAAATAAAATAATACTAGTTTATTAATATTCTAAAAATTGATAAGTAAAAGATTTAAAAAATAAATCTGTTTACCGAGCAAGTTCAAATAGTTATGATTGTTTGAACAATTGTTTATTTAAAATAGTTATGATCTTTTGTTTTGTCATAAAACAATTTTTTCTATTCAAACAAGTTTATTTGGAATAAAAAATACTAATTTATTAATATTTTAAAAATTAATAGGTAGGAGATTTAAAAAATAAATCTGTTTACTGAACAAATTCAAATAGTTATGTCCATTTGAACAATTATCTATTTGAAATTGTTATAACATTTTTTTTTTGTCATTAAACAATTGTTTCTATTTGTGAAAAATTTTTCAGAATAATATAATATTGATTTATTAATATTTTAAAAATTAATAAGAGATTTAAAAACTAAATTTGTTTATGGAAACGGTTCAAATAGTTATGACTATTTAAACAATTATCCATCTCAAATCGTTATGATCTTTATCTACACTTTGTCCGATACCTAATTCAAAAGTGAGAATTTGTACTTTTTTTTGTTACTCAATTTTTAAAAATTGATTGATTTTTATTTATTTACTGAGCTTTATGAAGTTTACTTGTCAATTTCTTGACAAGGCCTATTCTTTAATATAAGGTAGGGCCTCATTTAAAAATTTGATATGCATAAAATGGATTAGTTTGTTTTTTATATTTGTTTTGATATTTGCTATTAATTATTTATTATTGTAGCTTCAAGTGACCTAAATTCACCATTAACACAATCACCTTCAACACAAGATTTGGATTGAGAGCTTGAAGATAAGACTACGATGACTACCTATTTCATAGTTTTGATACTCTTTGGTTTTTAAACAATATTACTTCTATATGATTTTAGGGTAGATTTTAGAGAATGCACTACATTTAAAACCTAATTCAAATATTTGGTGGATTTGTAAGAACACTACATTAGATTATTCTACCAAAATGACTGACAATTTTATTTTATATATAAGATTTAATGATGTTAATTGTGTCACTAATACTATGACAATTTATCTTTCATTACTAATATAATTTTATCATTTATTTAGTTATGATTAAATCATTTAATGACTTTTTTTTATATATAGCTAATGAATCTAATGTCACAAAAAAAGCATAAGGTGACATTTGATTTTATTGTGACATTTGACATTATCTTACAATAATTTGTGACAATAATTGTGTCACCAATATTGTGACAATTTATCTTTTGTCACTAATATATTAGATTTTGTCATTTATTTTGTGATGGTTATAGCCTTCAATGATGTTTTTCTTCATAAATAACTAACAAAAACTAACGTCATAAAAAAAGCATAAGGTGATGTGTAATTTTATTATCACATTTGACAAAATCTTATAATCATTGGTGATGATAATTATGTCACAAATACTGTAATGATTTACCTTTCATCATAAACATATCAGATTTTATCATTTATTTTGTGACAAGTATAGCCTTTAATGACGTTTTTGTTTATAAATAGTTGATGAAAACTAATGTCACAAAAATTAATGCATAAGGTGACGTTTGATTTTATTGTCACAATAGACATTATCTTACAATCATTGATAGCAATAATTTTGTCACTAATACAGTGACGATTTACCTTTTGTCACTAATATATTAGGTTTCCTCATTTTTTTTGTGGCAAATATAGCCTTCAATGACTTTTTTTTCCATAAATAGCTGATGAAAACTAACATCACAAAAAAAAAAAAAAAACATAGGGTGACATTTTATTTTATCATCACGGTAGATTCATAATAGGTGATGATATTTTGCTTTCATCATATTAGACCTTTAACGACGGTGTAAACGTGACGAACGTCATGATGTTTAATTTTTTATCATGAAATATATAGGGTGACGAAAAACAAATATTTAGTGACATTATTTGATGACCACTAATGACCAAATTTGTTGTAGTGCTTGTTCAATAAAACAAATTAATTTTTTAAATCTTTTGCTTATTAATTTTCCAAATGTTCATAAATTTGGATTATTTTATTTCGAATAAGCTTCTAAGACATGAAACAAATATTTTATGACTAAACAAAAGGTTTGAACATTTTGAAATAGATAATTATTCTAATAGTTTTAATTATTTGAACTGGTTCAACAAATACATTTTTTTTAATCTCTTATTATTTTTGGAATATTATTAAATTAGTATTATTTTTAATCGATTAAACTTCTATGATTAGAAACAATTGTTTTATGACAAAACAAAGATTTTAACAATTTGAGATTGATAATTGTTTAACTAGTCATAACTATTTAATTAGTTCAGTAAATAGATTTATTGTTTAAATCTGTTACCTATTAATTTTCAAAATATTAATCAGTTAGTATTATTTTATTTTGAATAAGCTTGTATGATCAAAAACAATTGTTTTATGACAAAATAAAAAGGTCATAATGATTTGAAATAGATAATTATTCAAATGGCCATAATTATTTTAACTGATTTGGTAAACATATTTATTTTTTAAATTTCTTATTAATTTAGGAAATATTAATAAATTAATATTATTTTATTCCATTTAAGCTTGTATTAATTGAAACAATTATTTTATGACAATTTAAAATGTTATAATGATTTAAAATGGATAATTGTTCAAATAATAATAATAACTATTTGAACTTGCTCAACAAACAGATTTATTTTTTAAATCTCTTTCTTATTAATTTTTTAAATGTTAATAAATTAGTATTAATTTATTCTAAATAAGCTTATATGAAATGAAACATTTTTTTTTTACTAAACAAAAAATCAAAACGATTTGAAGTATATAATTATTCTAATAGTCTTAACTATTTGAAATGATTTAGTAAACAAATTTATTTTTTAAATCTCTTACTTATTAGTTGAAATATTATGAAATTAGTATTATTTTAATCCGAATAAGCTTGTACAAACAAAATAATTATTTTACGACAAAAGAAGAGGTCATAACGATTTGAAATAGATAATCACTCATATAGTCTTAACTATTTGAATTGGTTCAATAATTAAATTTATTTTTTAATTTTCTTGGTTATTAACTTTTGAAATATTATTAAATTTGCATTATTTTATTTCTAATGAAATAGTATAAATAGAACCAATTGTTTGATGACAAAATAAAAGGTTATAATGATTTGAAATAGATAATTATTCAAATAGTAAAAACTATTTGAAATTGTTTGGCAAGTAGATTTGCTTTTTAAATCTCTTACTGATTAATTTTTTAAATATTAATAAATTAGTATTATTTTATTTTGAACAAACTTATATTAACCAAAACAATTGTTTTATGACAAAACAAAAAATAATAACAATTTGAAATAGATAATTGTGCAAATAGTTATAATTTTTTGAACTGGTTTTGTAAATAGAATTATTTTCTAAATCTCTTACTTATAAATTTTTGAAATATTAATAAATTAATTTTATTCTATTCCGAATAAGCTTGTATGAGCTGAAATAATTATTTTATGATAAAACAAAAGTTTATAACAATTTGAAATAAATAATTGTTCATATAGTCTTAACTATTTGAACTGAATGGACAAATGAATTTATTTTTTAAATCTTATAGTTATTAATTTTTAGAATATTACTAAATTATTATTATTTTATTTCGAATAAGCTTGTATAAGCAGAAAAATTGTTTTATGATAGAACAAAGGTTATAAAATTTTGAAACAGATAATTGTTCAAATAGTCATAACTATTTAAATTGGTTTAACAAATTGATTTGTTTTTTAAATTTCTTATTAATTCTTGAAATATTAATAAATTAGTATTATTTTAATTAGAAAAAGCTTGTACATTGAAAACAATTATTTTATGATAAAACAAAAGGTAATAATGATTTAAAATAGATAGTTATTTAAATGGCCATGATTATTTGAACTGATTCGATAAACTGATTTATTTTTTAAATTTCTTGCTTATTAATTTTTGAAATATTAATAAAGTAGTATTATTTTATTTTGGATAAGCTTTTATGAACTAAAACAATTGTTTTATGATAAAACAAATGGTCATAATGATTTTAAATAGATAATTGTTGAAATAGTCATAAATATTTGAACTTGTTTGGTAAACATATTTATTTTCTCAAATCTCATGCTTATTAATTTTTTAAATGTTAATAAATTAGTATTATTTTATTCTGAATAAACTTGTTTGAATTGAAATGATTATTATATAACTAAAAAGGTTAAAATGATTTGAAATAGATAACTATTTTAATAGTCGTAACTATTTGAATTGATTTGGCAAACACATTTATTTTTTAAATCTCTTATTAATTTTAGAATATTATTAAATTAGTATTATTTTTATTTGAAGAAGCTTGTATGATCAAAAACAATTTTTTTATGAGAAAAAAGAAAGATCATAATGATTTGAGATTAATATTTGTTCAAATAGTCATAACTATTTGAAGTGGTTAAAAAAACAACTTCAGTTTTTAAATCTCTTGCTTATTACTTTTGAAATATTAATAAAGTAGTATTATTTTATTTTAGATAAGTTTTTATGAACTTTAACAATTGTTTTATGATAAAACAAAAGGTCATAACGACTTTAAATAGATAATTGTTCAAATAATCAAATCTATTTTAATTTGTTTGGCAAACAGATTTATTTTTTTTTAAATGTATTGCTCATTACTTTTTCGAATGTTAATAAATTAGTATTGTTTTATTTTGAATAAGCTTGTATGAACTGAAATAATTGTTTTATGACTAAACAAAAAGTTAAAACGATTTTAAACAGATCATTATTCTAATAGTCTTAACTACTTGAACTAGTTTGCCAAATACATTTACTTTTTAAATTTTTTACTTACTAACTTTTGGAATATTATTTAATTAGTATTATTTTAATCCAAATAAGCTTGTATGAAAGGAAACAATTGTTTTTTGACAAAATAAAGATCATAAAGATTTGAGATAGATAAGTGTTCAAATAGTCATAAATATTTGAATTGTTTTGGTAAATAGATTTTGTTTTTAAATCTCTTTTTAATTATCAAAATCTTAATATATAAGTATTATTTTATTTTGAATAATTTTGTATGAACAGAAACAATTATTTTACGACAAAACAATGTCATTATGATTTGAAATAGATAATAGTTCAAATGGACATGACTATTTGAACTTATTTGGTAAACAGATTTATTTTTTAAATCTCAAACTTATTAATTTTTAGAATACTAATAAATTTATTTCAAATAAAATTGTATGAATAGAAACAATTGTTTTATGAAAAAACAAAAGATCATAATGATTTAAAATAAATAATTGTTCAAATAGTCATAACTGTTTAAACCTGCTTGGCAAATAAATTTATTTTTTAAATCTTTTACTTATTAATTTTTGGAATTTTATTGTATTATTTTATATCAAAAAAAGGTTTTACAAATAGAAACAATTGGTTTATGACCAAAAAAAGGGTCATAACAATTTGAAATAGATAATTCTTCAAATAGTCATAACTATTTGAACATATTTAGAAAACATATTTTTTAAAAAAATTTTACTTATTAATTTTTGGATTATTAATAAATTTAAAATATTTTATTTGAAATAAGCATGCATGAACAGAACCAATTGTTTTATGACAAAACAAAAATGTTATAATGTTTTGAAATAGATAATTATTCAGATAATCATAACTATTTGAACTTATTCGGTAAACATATATTTTATTTAATTCTCTTACTCATTAATTTTTTGAATATTAATAAATTAGTATTATCTTACTTCAAATAAGCTTATATGAACTGAAACAAGTGTTTTATTGCAAAAGAAAAGGTCATAATGATTTGAAATAGATAATTATTCAAATAGTCATGACTATTTGAATTTATTCAGTAAATATATTTATTTTTTAAATCTTTTACTTATTAATTGTCAAAACATTTACAAATTAATATTATTTTAATTCGAATAAACTTGTATGAACATAAATAATTGTTCTATAACAAAACAAAAAATCATAACAAATTGAAATAAATAATTACTCAAATAGTCATAACGATTTGAACTTATTTAGTAAACAAATTTATTTTTTAAATCTTTTACTTATTAATTGTCTTAATATTAACAAATTTATATTATTTTATTTGAAATAAGCTTGGATGAACAGAAAATTTTTTTTTACAAAACAAAAGGTTATGCTATTTCAAATAGATAATTATTCAACCGATTATAATTATTTAAGTATGTTTAGTAAACATATTCATTTTTAAATCTCTTTATTATTAATTTTTAGATTATTAATAAATTAGTATTATTTTATTTTGAATAAGCTTATATGAATTGAAATAATTCTTTTATGACAAAACAAAAAGTCATAACGATATGAAATAGATAATTATTCAAATAGTCATGATTATTTGGTCTAGTTCAATAAATATATTTATTTTTAAAATTTTTGACTTATTAATTGTCAAAATATTAATAAATTAGTATTATTTTAATCCAAATAAGCTTGTATGAATAGAAACAATTATTTTATAATAGAACAAAAAGTCATAACATTTAAATAAATAATTGCTCAAATAGTCATAACTATTTAAACTAGTTTGATAAATAGATTTATTTTTTAAATCACTTATTAATTTTTGAAATATTAATAAACTATTGTTACTTTACACCGAACAAACCAAGATGATTAGGTAAACAAAACAAAAGGTCATAATGATTTGAAATATATAATTCTTCAAAGAGTCATAATTATTTGAACTAGTTAGGTAAATAGAATTATTTTTTAAATATCTTATTTATTATTTTTTGAAATATTAGTAAATTCATTTTATTTTATTCCAAATAGGCTATTATGAATTCAAACAAACCTCTTTTATGATAAAACAAAAGTCATAACAATTTGAAATAGATAATTGTTCATATAGTTTTAAATATTTGAATTGGCTCAGCAAACAAATTTATTTTTTAATTCTCTTAGTTATTAACTTTTGGAAAATTATTAGATTAGTGTTATTTTATTTCAAATAAACTTGTATGAACAAAAATAATTGTTTTATGACAAACCAAAAGGTTATAATGATTTGAAGTTTACAATTGTTCAAATAGTCATAACTATTTGAATTAGTTTGGTAAATAGATTTATTTTTTAAATCTCTTACTTATTAATTTTTGAAATATTAATAAATTTATTTTATTTTATTTCGAATAAGCTTGTATGAACTGAAATCGTTGTTTTATGATAAAACAAAAAGTCATAACAATTTAAAATATATAATCGTTCTGAACCACTTCAGCAAACGAATTTATTTCTTAAATCTTTTAGTTATTAATTTTTGGAATATTATTAAATTAGTATTATTTATTCCAAATAAGCTTATATGAACTGAAATAATTATTTTATAATAGAGCTAAAGGTTATAACAATTTGAAATAGATAATTATTCAAATAGGAACTAGTTCGGTAAACAGATTTATTTTTTAAATCTCCTATTTATAAATGTTTGAAATATTAATAAATTAGTATTATTTTATTTCAAATAGGTGTGTATGATAAAAACAATTGTTTTATGACAAAACAAAATTTTCATAACAATTTGAAATAAATAATTGTTCAAATGGCCATAATTATTTGAATCAATTTGATAAACTGACTTATTTTGTAAATGTCTAACTTATCAATTTTTGAAATATTAATAAAGTAATATTATTTTATTTCAAATAAGCTTTTATGAATTGGAATAATGGTTTTATGATAAAACAAAAGGTCATATTTATTTTAAATAGATAATTGTTCAAACAGTCATAACTATTTGAACATGTTCGATAAACAGATTTATTTTTTTAATTTCTTATATATTATTCTCTAAATGTTAATAAATTAGCATTATTTTATTTCAAATAAGCATATATGAACTGAAAAAATTATTTTATGACTAAATAAAAGGTTAGAACAATTTTAAATAGATAATTGTTCTGATAGTTTTAACTATTTGAATTGGTTTGTCAAACACATTTATATTTTAAATCTCTTATTAATTTTTAAAATATTATTAATTTACCAATATTTTACTTCGAATAAGCTTGTATGAATAGAAACAATTGCTTTATGACAAAACAAATATCATAATATTTGAATTGGTTCAATAAATAGATTAGTTTTTGAATCTCTTACTAAATTTTGAAATATTAAAAAATTAGTATTATTTTATTTTGTATGAATCAACAATTGTTTTATGACAAAACAAAATGTCATAACAATTTGAAACAAATGATAGTTCAAATGGATATGACTATTTGAACTTATTCAATTAACAGATTTATTTTTCAATCTCCAACTTATTAATTTTTAGAATATTAATAAATTAGTATTATTTTATTTCAAAAAAAAATTGTATGAGTAGAAACAATAGTTTTGTGACAAAACAAAAGATTATAACGATTTGAAATAAATAATTATTCAAATAGTCATAACTATTTAAACTCTCTTAGTAAACAAATTTATTTTCTAAATCTTTTATTTTGTCATCAAACAATTGGTTCTATTCATACTATTTTATTCGAAATAAAATAATACTAATTTAATAATATTTCAAAACTTAATAACCAAGAAAATTAAAAAATAAATCTAATTGTTGAACCATTTCAAATAGTAAGACTATATGAATGGTTATCTATTTCAAATCATTATGACCTTTTATTTTGTCATAAAACAATTGTTTTTGATCATACAAGCTTATTCGAAATAAAATAATATTTAATTTATTAATATTTCAAAAATTAATAAGAGATGTAAAAAAGAAATCTATTTACCAAACCAGTTCAAATAATTATGACTATATGAGCAATTATCAATCTCAAATTGTTAAGATATTTGTTTTGTCATAAAACAATTGTTTCTAATCATAGAGCTTATTTGGTTAAAAATAATACTAATTTAATAATATTCCAAAAATTAATAAGTAAGAGATTAAAAAAATAAATGTGTTTGCCAAACCAGTTCAAATAGTTAAAACTATTAAAATAATTATTTATTTTAAATCGTTCTAACCTTTGTTTAGTTAAAAGATATTTGTTTCATATCTCACAATCTTATTTGGAATAAAATATTCTAAATTTATTTACATTTAAAAATATTAATAAGGAAAATATTTTAAAAAATAAATCTATTTATCCAACAAGTTAAAATAGTGATGATTATTTGAGCAATTATTTATTTAAAATCATTATGACCTTTTGTTTTGATATAAAACAATTGTTTCAGTTCATAAAAGCTTATCCAAAATAAAATAATAATAATTTCTTAATATTTCAAAAATTAATAAGCAAGAGTTTAAAAAAATAAATTAGTTTACCGAACAAATTTAAATAGTTATGACTATTTGAACAATTGTCTATTTAAAATCATTATGACCTTTTGTTTTGTCATAAAACAATTGTTTCAATTCATACAAGCTTATTCAAAATAAAATAATACTAATTTATTAATATTCCAAAAATTAATTGTGATTTAAAAATTGAATCTTTTACCAAATCAGTTCAAATAATTATGGCTATTTCAACAATTATCTATTTCAAATCATTATTAACTTTTGTTTGGTTATATGACAACTATTTTTTATTATACAAGTTTATTCAAAATAAAATAATAGTAATTTATTAATCTCTCAAAAATCAATAAGTAAGAGATTTTAAAAAATAAATTTGTTTACCAAACCTGTTTAAATAGTTATGACTATTTTGAATAATTGTATACTTCATATAGTTATAACCTTTTGTTTTGTCTTAAAACAATTATTTTTTTTCATACAAGCTTATTTGAAATAAAATACTACTAATATAAAAATATTCCACAAATTAATAACTAAAAGATTTAAAAAATAAATTTGTTTGCCAAACTAATTCAAATAGTTAAACTATATGAACTGTTATCTATTTCAAATCATTTTTGTTTTCTCATAAAATAATTTTTTTAATTCATACTAGCTTATTCAGAATAAAATACAATGAATTTATTCATATTAAAAAATTAATATGTAAGAGATTTTAAAAATAATTCTATTTACCTAAACAATTCAAATAATTATAATTATTTAAGCAATTATCTTTTTCAAATTGCTATGAGCTTTTGTTTTGTCATAAAACAAATGTTTTTGTTTATATAAGTTTGTTCAAAATAAAAGAATATTAATCTATTAATATTTCAAAAATTAATAAGAGATTTATAAAATAAATCTATTTATTAAACCAGTTCAAATAGTTATGACTATTTGAACAATTATTTATTTCAAATTGTTATGACTTTTTGTTATGTTATAAAACAATAGTTTATGTTCATACAAGCTTATTCAGATTAAAATAATACTAATTTATTAATATTTCAACAATTAATAAGTTTAAATTTTAAAAAATAAATATGCTTATCAAACTAGATCAAATACTCATGACTATTTGAATGATTATCTATTTCAAATCGTTATGATCTTTGTTTTCTTATAAAAAAATTATTTCGGTTCATATAAGCTTATTAAAAATAAAATAATATTAAGTTATTAATAATCTAAAAATTAATAATTAAGAGATTTAAAAAATAAATCTATTCATAAACCAGTTTAAATAATTATGACTATTTGAATAATTATCTATTTGAAATCGCTATAACCTTTTGTTTTGTCATAAAATGATTTTTTTTCTATTCGTACATGCTTATTTCTAATAAAATAATACAAATTTATTAATATTAAGACAATTAATAAATAAGAGATCTAAAAAATAAATCTGTTTACTGAACAAGTTCAAATCTTTATGACTATTTGAACAATTATTTTTTTCAAATTGTTACGACCTTTTTTTTTGTTATAAAATAATTGTTTCTGTTCATACAAGCTTATTTGGATTAAAAAAATATTAATTCATTAATATTTTGACAAATAATAAGTAAACAATTTAAAAAATAAATATATTTATCAAATAGGTTGAAATAGTCATAAGTATTTGAATAATTATTTATTTTAAATCATTGTGACTTTTTGTTTTGTAATAAAACAATTTAGATAATTGCTCACATGCCATAACTATTTAAACTATTTTGGTAAACAAAGTTAGTTTTTAAATCTTTTATTAATTTTTAAAATATTAATAGATCAGTATTATTTTATTCTAAATAATTTTGCATGAACAGAAACAATTGTTTTATTAAAAACCAAAAGGTTATAATGATTTGAAATAGATAATTATTCAAATGGACATTACTATTTGAACTTATTTGGTAAATAGATTTACTTTGAAATCTCCTACCTATTAATTTCAAAATATTAATAAATTAGTATTATTTTATTTCGAATAAAATTTAGTGAATAGAAATAATTATTTTATGACAATACAAAAGATCATAACTATTTGAAATAAATAATTGTTCAAATAGATATAATAACTATTTAAACTTGCTTAGTAAACTGATTTATTTTTTCAAATCTTATTAATTTTTGGAATATTAATAAACTAGCATTATTTTATTTTGAATACGCTTGTATGAACAGAAATAATTGGTTTATGACAAAACAAAAGGTCATAACTATTCGAAATAGATAATTGTTCAAATAGTCATAACTATTTGAATTTGTTCAAAAAATAGATTTATTTTTTAAATTTTTACTTATTAATTTTTTGGAATATTAATAAATTTATATTATTTTATTTGGAATAAGCTTATATGAATAGAAACAATTATCTTATGACAAAACAAAATGTCATAATAATTTGAAATAGAAAATTGTTCAACTAGTCATAACTATTCGAACTTATTTGGTAAATAGATTCATTTTTTAAATCTCTTGCTCATTAATTTTTGGAATATTAATAAATTAGTATTATTTTATTTCGAATAAGCCTATATTAACAAATACAATTGTTTTATGATGAAACAAAATGTCATAACGATTTGAAATAGATAATTATTCAAATAGTTATGACTATTTGAACTTGTTCACTAAACATATTTATTTTTAAAATCTTTTATTTATTAATTATCGAAATATTAATAAATTAATATTATTTTAATCCAAATAAGCTTCTATGAACAAAAAAATTTATTTTTTGACAAAACAAAGTCATAATGATTTGAAATAAATAATTGTTCAAATAGTCATATCTATTTGAATTTATTTAGTAAATAGAGTTGTTTTTTAAACCTGTTACTTATTAATTGTTTCAATATTAATAAATTTGCAATATTTTAATTGAAATAAGCTTGTATTAATAGAAAAAATTATTTTATAGCAAAACAAAAGGTTATCGCAATTTGAAATAGGTAATCACTCAAATAGTCATAACTATTTGAACTTGTTCGATAAATAGATTCAGTTTTTAAATCTCTTATTAATTTTCAGAATATTAATAAATTATAATTATGTTATTCCAAATAAGCTTGTATGAATAGAAATAATTGTTTTGTGACAAAACAAAAGGTCATAATGATTTGAAATAGATAATTGTTCAAACAGTCAATACTACTTAAACTGGTCAAGCTAACAGATTCATTTTTTAAATATGTTACTTATTAATTTTTAGAATATTAATTAATTAGCATTATTTTAGTCCAAATAAGATTGTATCAATAGAAAAACTATTTTATGACAAAACAAATGGTCATAATGATTTGAAATAAATAATTGTTCAAATTATTATAACTAATTGAATTGGTTTGGTAAATAGATTTATTTTTTAAATCTCTCATTAATTTTCAAAATATTAATAAATTAATATTATTTTGTTATGAACAATCTTATACAAACAAAAACATTTGTTTTATGACAAAGCAAAAGGTCATAACGATTTGAAATAGATAATTATTCATATAGCCTTAATTATTTGAACTAGTTTGGCAAACAAATTTATTTTTTAAATCTCTTAGTTATTAATTTTTATAATATTATTATATTAGTATTATTTTACTTCGAATAAGCTTGTATGAACATAAATAATTGTTTTTATGACAAAACAAAAGGTTATAACGATTTGAAATATATAATTGTTCAAATAATCATAACTATTTGAACTAGTTCGGTAAACAGATTTATTTTTTAAATCTCCTACTCATTAATTTTTGAAATATTCATAAATTAATATTATTTTATTTCTAATAGGCTTATATGATGAAAAACAATTGTTTTATAACAAAATAAATGTTTATAATGATTTGAAATAGATAATTGTTCAAATTGCCATAATTATTTGAACTGATTCAATAAATTGATTTATTTTTGAAATCTTGAACTTCTCAATTTTTGAAATATTAATAAAGTAATATTATTTTATTTTGGATAAACTTTTAAAAAATAAAAAAAATTGTTTTATTATAAAACAAAATGTTATAATGATTTTAAATAGATAATTGTTTAAATAATCATAACTATTTGAATTTATTTAGTAAACAAAATTATTTTTTAAAAAAATTTGTTGCTTATTAATTTTCTAAATGTTAATAAAATAGTATTATTTTATTTCAAATAAGTATGTATGAATTGAAACAATTATTTTATGATTAAACAAATGGTCAGAACGATTTGAAATAGATAATTGTTCTAATAGTCTTAACTATTTGAACTGGTTTGGCAAATATATTTATTTTTCAAATCTTTTACTTATTAATTTTAGAATATTATTAGTTTAGCAATATTTTACTCCAAATAAGCTTGTATGGATAGAAATAGTTGTTTTATGACAAAAACGATTTGAGATAGATAATTGTTCAAATAATCATAATTATTTGAACTGGTCAGGTAAACAGATTTAGTTTTTAAATCTCTTGGTTATTAATTTTTGAAATATTAGTAAAGTAGTATTATTTTATTTTGAATAAGTTTTTATGAACTGAAACAATTATTTTATGACAAAACAAAAGTTCATAACATCTTTAAATAGAAATTGTTTAAGTAGTCAAATCTATTTGAAACTTGTTCGGTAAACAAATTTATTTTTTTAAATCTCTTGCTCATTAATTTTTCAAATGTTAATAAATTAGTATTTATTTATTTTAAATAAGCTTGTATGAATTGAAATAATTGTTTTATGACTAAAAAAAAGGTCAAAATGATTTAAAATAGATAATTGTTCTAATAGTCTTAACTATTTGAACTAATTTGACAAACACTTATTTTTTTTAATCTCTTACTTATTAATTTTTGAAATATTATTAAATTAGTATTATTTTAATTTGAATAAGGTTGTATGAGAAGAAACAATTGTTTTATGACAAATAAAGATCATAACGATTTGAGATAGATAATTGTTCAAATAGTCATAACTATTTAAATTGTTTTCATGAACAAATTTAGTTTTTAAATCTCTTATTAATTTTCAAAATATTAATAAATCAATATTATTTTATTCTAAATAATTTTGAATGAACAAATTGTTTTATGACAAAAACAAAAGGTCATAACAATTTCAAATAGATAATTGTTCAAATGGATAAACTTGTTTGATAAACATATTTATTTTTTAAATCTCCTAGCTATTAATTTTCAAAATAAATATATTAGTATTATTATATTTTGAACAAACTTATATGAACAAAAACATTTGTTTTATGACAAAACAAAAGGTCATAACAATTTTAAATAAATAAATATTCAAATAGTCATAATTATTTAAACTAGTTGAGAAAACAAAATTATTTTTTAAATCTCTTAATAATTAAGTTTTGAAATATTAATAAATTCATTTTATTTTATTCCAAATAAGCTAATATGAATTGAAAAAGTTGTTTTATGTCGAAACAAAAGGTCATAATGATTTGAAATAGATAATTGTTCATATAATCTTAACTATTTGAATTGGTTCAGCAAAAATATTTATTTTTTAAATCTCTCAGTTATTAATTTTGGGAATATTATTATATTAGTATTATTTTTATTTCAAATAAGCTAGTATGAACAAAAATAATTGTTTTATGACAAAATAAAAGGTTATAACGATTTCAAGTATATAGTTGTTTAAATAGTCATAACTATTTAAATTGGTTTGGTAAACAAATTTATTTTTTAAATCTCTTACTTATTGAATTTTGAAAGATTAATAAATTAGTATTATTTTATTTCAAATAAGCTTGTATGGTAAAAAAAAATTGTTATATGACTAAGCAAAAAGTAATAACAATTTGAAATAGATAATTGTTGAAATGACCATAATTATTTGAGCTGATTCAATAAATAGATTCACTTTTTAAATCATTTACTTATTAATTTTCAAAATATTATTAAATTAGTATTATTTTATTTTGAATAAGCTTATATGAATTGAAACAATTGTTTTATGATAAAACAAAAAGGTCATAATGATTTTAAGTAGAGAATTGTTGAAATAGTTGAACTATTTGAATGTATTCAGTAAAAAAATTTATTTTTTTAAACTCTTCCTTATTAATTTTTGAAATATTAAGAAATTAGTATTATTTTATTTTGGATAAGCTTTTATGAACTAAAACAATTGTTTTATGTCAAAACAAAAGGTCATAATGATTTTAAATAAATAATTATTCAATTAGTCATGACTATTTAACTTGCTCAATAAACATATTTATTTTTTTCAAATCTTTTGATTATTAATTTTTCAAAGTTACTAAATTTGGATTATTTTATTCTGAATAAACCTGTAAGATATGAAACAAATATTTTATGACTAAATAAACGGTCAGAATGATTTGAAATAAATAATTATTCTAATAGTTTTAACTATTTAAACTGGTTTGATAAACACATTTATGTTTTCAATCTCTTACTTATTAATTTTTGGAATATTATTAAATTAGTATTATTTTTAACTGAATAAGCTTTTATGATCAGAATCAATTGTTTTATGACAAAACAAAGATGTCAGCGATTTGAGATTGATAATTGTTCAAATAGTCATAACTATTTGAATTATTTTGATAAATAGATTTATTTTTTAAATTTCTTACTTATTAATTTTTGAAATACAAATAAATTAAATTATTTTATTTCAAATAAATTTGTATGATAAAAAATAATTGTTTTATGACAAAACAAAAGGTCATAAAGATTTGAAATCGATAATTGTTCAAATGGCCAAAATTATTTTACCTGATTCGATAAATAATTTTTTTTTTAATTTCTTACTTATTAATTTAAGAAATATTAATAAATTAGTATTATTTTATTTCATCTAAGCTTGTATTAACTGAAACAATTATTTTATAACAAATCAAAAGGTAGATAATTGTTCAACTAGTATTAACTATTTGAACTTATTTGACAAATAGATTTATTTTTTAAAATCTCTTTCTTATTAATTTTTTGAATTTTATTAAATTAGTATTAATTTATTCTGAATAAGCACGTATACATTAAAATAATTTTTTTATGACTAAACAAAAGGTCAAAATAATTTAAAATAGATAATTGTTTTTGTTAATATAAGTATGTTCAAAATAAAACAATTATCTATTTTAAATTATTTTGACCTTTTGTTTAGTCATAAAACAATTATTTTAATGTATACGTGCTTATTCAGAATAAATTAATACTAATTTAATAAAATTCAAAAAATTAATAAGAAAGAGATTTTAAAAAATAAATCTATTTGTTGAATAAGTTCAAATAGTTAATACTAGTTGAACAATTATCTACCTTTTGATTTGTTATAAAATAATTGTTTCAGTTAATACAAGCTTAGATGAAATAAAATAATACTAATTTATTAATATTTCTTAAATTAATAAGTAAGAAATTAAAAAAAAATTTATTTATTGAAGAAATTAAAAAAAAATTTATTTATCGAATCAGTTAAAATAATTTTGGCCATTTGAACAATTATCGATTTCAAATCTTTATGACCTTTTGTTTTGTCATAAAACAATTATTTTTTATCATACAAATTTATTTGAAATAAAATAATTTAATTTATTTGTATTTCAAAAATTAATAAGTAAGAAATTTAAAAAATAAATCTATTTATCAAAATAATTCAAATAGTTATGACTATTTGAACAATTATCAATCTCAAATCGCTGACATCTTTGTTTTGTCATAAAACAATTGTTTCTGATCATAAAAGCTTATTCAGTTAAAAATAATACTAATTTAATAATATTCCAAAAATTAATAAGTAAGAGATTGAAAATATAAATGTGTTTATCAAACCAGTTTAAATAGTTAAAACTATTAGAATAATTATTTATTTCAAATCATTTTGACCGTTTATTTAGTCATAAAATATTTGTTTCATATCTTATAGGTTTATTCAGAATAAAATAATCCAAATTTAGTAACTTTGAAAAATTAATAATCAAAAGATTTGAAAAAAATAAATATGTTTATTGAGCAAGTTAAATAGTTATGACTAATTGAATAATTATTTATTTAAAATCATTATGACCTTTTGTTTTGACATAAAACAATTGTTTTAGTTCATAAAAGCTTATCCAAAATAAAATAATACTAATTTCTTAATATTTCAAAAATTAATAAGGAAGAGTTTAAAAAAATAAATTTTTTTACTGAATACATTCAAATAGTTCAACTATTTCAACAATTCTCTACTTAAAATCATTATGACCTTTTTGTTTTATCATAAAACAATTGTTTCAATTCATATAAGCTTATTCAAAATAAAATAATACTAATTTATTAATATTTTAAAAATTAATAAGTAAATGATTTAAAAAGTGAATCTATTTATTGAATCAGCTAAATAATTATGGCAATTTCAACAATTATCTATTTCAAATTGTTATTACTTTTTGCTTAGTCATATAACAATTTTTTTTTACCATACAAGCTTATTTGAAATAAAATAATACTAATTTATTAATCTTTCAAAATTCAATAAGTAAGAGATTTAAAAAATAAATTTGTTTACCAAACCAATTTAAATAGTTATGATTATTTAAACAACTATATACTTGAAATCGTTATAACCTTTTATTTTGTCATAAAACAATTATTTTTGTTCATACTAGCTTATTTGAAATAAAAATAATACTAATCTAATAATATTCCCAAAATTAATAACTGAGAGATTTAAAAAATAAATATTTTCGCTGAACCAATTCAAATAGTTAAGATTATATGAACAATTATCTCTTTCAAATCATTATGACCTTTTGTTTCGACATAAAACAACTTTTTCAATTCATATTAGCTTATTTGGAATAAAATAAAATGAATTTATTAATATTTCAAAACTTAATTATTAAGAGATTTAAAAAATAATTTTGTTTTCCCAACCAGTTTAAATAATTATGACTATTTGAATATTTATCTATTTAAAATTGTTATGACCTTTTGTTTTGTCATAAAACAAATGTTTTTGTTCATATAAGTTTGTTCAAAATATAATAATACTAATATATTTATTTTGAAAATTAATAGCTAGGAGATTTAAAAAATAAATCTGTTTATCAAACAAGTTTATCCATTTGAACAATTATCTATTTGAAATTGTTATGACCTTTTGTTTTTGTCATAAAACAATTTGTTCATTCAAAATTATTTAGAATAAAATAATATTGATTTATTAATATTTTGAAAATTAATAAGAGATTTAAAAACTAAATTTGTTCATGAAAACAATTTAAATAGTTATGACTATTTGAACAATTATCTATCTCAAATCGTTATGATCTTTATTTGTCATAAAACAATTGTTTCTTCTCATACAACCTTATTCAAATTAAAATAATACTAATTTAATAATATTTCAAAAATTAATAAGTAAGAGATTAAAAAAAATAAGTGTTTGTCAAATTAGTTCAAATAGTTAAGACTATTAGAACAATTATCTATTTTAAATCATTTTGACCTTTTTTTTAGTCATAAAACAATTATTTCAATTCATACAAGCTTATTTAAAATAAATAAATACTAATTTATTAACATTTGAAAAATTAATGAGCAAGAGATTTAAAAAAATAAATTTGTTTACCGAACAAGTTTCAAATAGATTTGACTGCTTAAACAATTTTCTATTTAAAGATGTTATGAACTTTTGTTTTGTCATAAAATAATTGTTTCAGTTCATAAAAACTTATTCAAAATAAAATAATACTACTTTACTAATATTTCAAAAATTAATAACCAAGAGATTTAAAAATTAAATCTGTTTACCTGACCAGTTCAAATAATTATGATTATTTGAACAATTATCTATATCAAATCGTTATGATCTTTGTTTTGTCATAAAACAACTGTTTCTATCCATACAAGCTTATTTGGAGTAAAATATTGCTAAACTAATAATATTCTAAAATTAATAAGTAAAAGATTTAAAAAATAAATATGTTTGCCAAACCAGTTCAAATAGATAAGACTATTGAACAATTATCTATTTCAAATCGTTCTGACCATTTGTTTAATCATAAAATAATTGTTTCAATTCATACATACTTATTTGAAATAAAATAATACTATTTTATTAACATTTAGAAAATTAATAAGCAACAAATTTTTTAAAAAATAATTTTGTTTCCTAAATAAATTCAAATAGTTATGATTATTTAAACAATTATCTATTTAAAATCATTATAACCTTTTGTTTTATAACAAAACAATTGTTTTTATTTTCTAAAAGTTTATCCAAAATAAAATAATATTACTTTATTAATATTTCAAAAATTGAGAAGTTCAAGATTTCAAAAATAAATCAATTTATTGAATCAGTTCAAATAATTATGGCAATTTGAACAATTATCTATTTCAAATCATTATAAACATTTATTTTGTTATAAAACAATTGTTTTTCATCTTATAAGCCTATTTGAAATAAAATAATATTAATTTATGAATATTTCAAAAATTAATGAGTAGGAGATTTAAAAAATAAATCTGTTTACCGAACTAGTTCAAATAGTTATGATTATTTGAACAATTATATATTTCAAATCGTTATAACCTTTTGTTTTGTCATAAAAACAATTATTTATGTTCATACAAGCTTATTCGAAGTAAAATAATACTAATATAATAATATTATAATCGTTTTTGTTATTAATACCTTATATTTTTTATATCTCTTACTTATTAACTTTCGAAATATTAATAAGGTAGCATTATTTTATTTTGGATAAGCTTTTATGAACTAAAACAATTGTTTTATGATAAAACAAAAGGTCATAACAATTTTAAATGGATAATTGTTCAAATAGTCATAAGTATTTGAACTTGTTTAGTAAATAGATTTATTTTTTCAAATCTCATGCGTATTAATTGTTTGAATATTAATAAATTAGTATTATTTTAGTCCGAATAAGCTTGTATAATCTGAAATAATTGTCATATATCTAAACAAAAGGTCAAAACAATTTGCAATAGATAAATATTCTAATAGTCTTAACTATTTGAACTGGTTCAACAAATACATTTATTTTTTAAATCTCTTCTTAATTTTTGAAATATTATTAAATTAGTATTATTTTTATCCAAATAAGCTTGTATGATAAAAAACAAATTTTTTATGAGAAAACAAAGATCATAACTATTTGAGATTGATATTTGTTCAAATAGTCATAACTATTTGAACTGGTTTGAAAACAACTTTAGTTTTTAAATCCCTTGCTTATTAATTTTTGAAATATTGGTAAAGTAGTATTATTTTATTTTAGATAAGTTTTTATGAATTGAAGCAATTATTTTATGACAAAATAAAAGGTCATAATGACATTAATAGAAAATTGTTCAAATAGTCAAATCTATTTAAACTTGTTTAATAAACAGATTTATTTTTTTAAATCTCTTACTCATTGATTTTTCAAATGTCAATAAATTAGTATTATTTTACTTTAAATAAGCGTGTATGAATTGAAATAATTATTTTATGACTGAACAAAAGATCAAAATGATTTGAAATAAATAATTGTTCTAATAGTCTTAACTATTTGAACTGGTTTAGCAAACAAATGTATTTTTTTAAATCTCTTACTTATTAATTTTTGGTTTGTTTGAACTGTTTAAAACTATTTGAACTATTTTTGTAAACATATTTAGTTTTTATATCTCTCATTAATTTTCAAAATTAATAGATCAGTGTTATTTTATTCTGAGTAATTTTACATGAACATATTGTTTTATGACAAAACAAAAGGTCTTAATGATTTCAAATAGATAATTATTCAAATGAACATGACTATTTGAACTTGTTTAGTAAACATATTTATTTTTTAAATCTCCTACCTATTAATTTTTATAATATTAAAAAATTAGTATCATTTTATTCTAAATAAACTTGTATGAATAGAAATAATTGCTTTATGACGAAACAAAAGATCATAACTATTTGAAATAAATAATTCTTCAAGCAATCATAACTATTTGAACTTGCTTGGTAAACAAAAATAAAATTTTAATTTTTCTCCTTATCAATTTTTGGAATTATAATAAATTAGTACTATTTTATTTTGAATATGCTTGTATGAACAAAAACAATTGGTTTATGACAAAAAAAAAAAGGTCATAACTATTTGAACGTGTTCAAAAAACATATTTATTTTTTTAATTTTTACTTATTAATTGTTGGAATATTAATAAATTTATATTATTTTATTCCAAATAAGTTTGTATAAACAGGAACAATTGTTTTATGATAAAACAAAAGGTCATAATGATTTGAAATAGATAATTGTTCAAATAGTCATAACTATTTGAACTTGTTTGGAAAATTGTTTCGTTGTTTAAAACTCTTACTCATTATTTTTTGGAATATCAATAAATTAGTATTATTTTATTTCGAATAAGCCTATATGAATTGATACAATTGTTTTATGATGAAACAAAAGGTCATAACAATTTTAAATAGATAATTACTCAAATAGTTATAACTATTTGATCTTGTTCGGTAAACATATCTATTTTTAAAATCTTTTGCTTATTAATTATCAAAATATTAAAAATTAATATTATTTTAATCCAAATAAGCCTGTATGGAGAAAACCAATTGTTTTATAACAAAACAAAATATCATAACGATTTGAATTAAGTAATTATTCAAATAGTTATAACTATTTGAACTTATTTGGTAAACAAATTTATTTTTTATATCTTTTACTTGTTAATAGTCTAAATATTAATAACTTTGTATAATTTTATTTGAAATAAGCTTATATGAATAGAAAAATTGTTTTATGATAAAACAAAATGTTATAGTGATTTGAAATAGATAATTGTTTAAATGGTCCTAACTATTTGAACTTATTCGGTAAACAAATTCATTTTTTAAATCTCTTACATATTAATTTTAAGAATATTAATAAACTAGATTTATGCTATTTTGAATAAACTTTTAAGAACAAAAATAATTGCTTTGTGATAAAATAAAAGATCATAATGATTTGAAACAGATAATTGTTCAAATAGTCTTAATTATTTGCACTGGTTAGGCCAACAGGTTCATTTTTTTAAATTCGTTATTTATTAATTTTTAAAATATCAATAAATTAGCATTACTTTATTCTGAATAAGATTGTATGAATAGAAACAATTGTTTTATGATAAAACAATTGGTCATAATGATTTGCAATAACGAATTGTTCAAATAGTTATAACTAATTGAATTGGTTTAGTTAACAAATTTATTTTTTAAATCTCTTACTTCTTAATTTTCAAAATATAATAAATTAATATTATTTTATTCCGAAGAAACTTATATGAACAAAAACATTTGTTTTATGACAAAAGAAAAGGTAATAATATTTGAAATAGATAATTATTTAAATAGTCATAATTATTTGAACTGGTTCGACAAATAAAATTTTTTTTAAATGCCTTACTTATTAATTTTTGAAATATTAATAAATTTGTTTTATTTTATTCTGAATAAGTAACTAAGAACTGAATAAATTATTTTACGACAAAACAAAAGGTCATAACGATTTGAAATAAAGAATTCTTCACAAAGCCTTAACTATTTGAATTGATTCAACAAATAAATTTATTTTTTAAATCTCTTGGTTATTAATTTTTAGACTATTATTACAATAGTGTTATTTTATTTTGAATAAACTTGTATGAATAGAAATAGTTATTTTATGACATAACAAAAAGTTATAACAATTTGAAAAATATAATTGTTCAAATAGTCATAACTATTTGAGCTAGTTCGGTAAACATATTTATTTTTTAAATCTCCTACTTATTAATTTTTGAAATATTAGTGAATTAGTTTTATTTTATTTTGAATAGGCTTGTATGATGAAAAACAATTGTTTTATGACAAAAGAAAAGTTCATAATGATTTGAAATACATAATTGTTTAGATGGCCATAATTATTTGAACTAATTTGACAAATTAATTTATTTTTTAAATCTCTAACTTATCAATTTTTGAAATATTAATAAGTATTATTTTATTTAGAATAAGATTTTATGGACTGAAAAAATTATTTTAAGATAA
Organism: Durio zibethinus; assembly: GCF_047325235.1. Taxonomy (NCBI): domain Eukaryota; kingdom Viridiplantae; phylum Streptophyta; class Magnoliopsida; order Malvales; family Malvaceae; genus Durio; species Durio zibethinus. The sequence continues at coordinate 171,140 of NC_143181.1, forward strand.
AATAAAAGGTCATAATGATTTTAAATATATAATTGTTCAAATAGTCATAACTATTTGAACTTGCTTAGTAAACTAATTTAGTTTTTTAATTTCTTGCTTATTAATTTATTAAATGTTAATAAATTAGTATTATTTTATTTTGAATAGACATGTATGAGCTGAAACAATTATTTTATAATTAAACAAAAATTTAGAAAGATTTGAAAAAAAAAATTGTTCTAATAGTCTTAACTATTTAAATAGGTTTGGCAAACAAATTTATTTTTTGAATCCTTATTAATTTTTGAAATAGTAATAAATTAATATTATTTTATTCTAAATAATTTTGTATGAATACCAATTATTCTGAATAATTGGTATTATTTTACGACAAAACAAAATGTCATAATGATTTGAAATTGATAATAGCTCAAATAGACATGACTATTTAAACTTGTTCGGTAAACAGATTTATTTTTTAAATCTCCAACTTATTAATTTTTAGAATATTAATAAATTAGTTTTATTTTTTTCTGAATAAACTTTTATGAATAGAAACAATTGTTTTATGACCAAAGAAAAGATCATGATTTGAAATAAATATTTGTTGAAATAGTCATAATTATTTAAACTCCCTCGATAAACAAAATTATTTTTTAAATCCTTTTCTTATTAATTTTTAGAATTTTAATAAATTAGTATTATTTTATTTTGAATAAGCTTGTATGAACAAAAGCAATTGATTTATCACTAAACAAATGATCATAACAATTTGAAATAAAATTTTTTTTAAATAGTCATAACTATTTAAACGTGTTCAAAAAAATAAATTTATTGTTTAAATTATTATTTATTAATTTTTGAAATATTAATAAATTTATTTTATTTTATTCAAAATAAGCTTTCATGAATAGATCCAATTGCTTTTTGACAAAACAAAAAGTCATAATGTATTTAAATAGATAATTGTTCAGATATTCATAACTATTTGAACTTTTTCAATAAATAGATTCATTTTTTTAATTCTCTTACTCATTAATTTTTGAAATATTAATAAATTAGTATTATTTTATTTCAAATAAACTTATATTAGCTGAAACAATTGTTTTATTACAAAACAAAAGGTCATAATGATTTAAAATAGATAATTATTCAAATAGTCATGACAATTTGAATTTGTTCAGTAAAAAAATTTTTTTTTAAATCTTTTACTTATTAATTGTGGAAATATTAATAGATTAATATTATTTTAATTAGAATGGGCTTGTTGGATAAAAATAATTATTTTATGACAAAACAAAAAGTTATAACAATTTGTTATTCAAATAATCATAACGATTTAAATTTGTTTGGTAATCATATTTATTTTTTAAATCTTTTACTTATTAATTGTCATAATATAAATATATTCGTATTATTTTATTCAAAATAAACTTGTATGAATAGAAGATATCTTTTTATGACAAAACAAAAAGGTTATAGCAATTTCAAATAGATAATTGTTCAAATAGTCATATTTATTTAAACTTATTTGATAAATAGATTCATTTTTTAAATCTCTTAATTATTAATTTTTGGATATTAATAACTTAGCGTTATTTTATTTTGAATAAGCTTATATGAACTAAAATAATTTTTTATGACAAAACAAAAGTCATAACAATTTGAAATAGATAATCGTTCAAATAGTCATGATATTGGATCTAGTTTGGTAAACATATTTAATTTTTTAATTTTTTTCATTATCGAAATATTAATAAAATAGTATTATTTTAATCCAAATAAGCTTGTATGAATAGATACTATTGTTTTATAATAGAACAAAAAGTAATAACAATTTGTAATAAATAATTACTCAAATAGTCATAACTATTTGAATTGGTTTGATAAAAAGATTTATTTTTTAAATCTCTTATTAATTTTTAAAATATTAATAGATTAGTACTATTTTATTCCAAACAAATTTATATGAACAAAAATATTTGTTTTATGAAAAAACAAAAGGTCATAACGATTTGAAGTAGATAATTGCTCAAATAGTCATAATTATTAAAACTGGTAGGTAAATATAATTATTTTTTAAATCTCTTACTTATTAATTTTTGAAATATTAATAAATTCATTTAATTTTATTCTGAATAGGCTAGTATGAATTGAATTTTTTTTTTATAATAAAAGAAAAGGTTATAATGATTTGAAATAGATAACTATTCAAATAGTCATAATTATTAAAATTGGTAGGTAAATAGAATTTTTTTTAAATCTCTTACTTATTAATTTTTGAAATATTAATAAATTCATTTTATTTTATTCTGAATAAGATAGTATGAATTGAAAATTTTGTTTTATAACAAAAGAAAAGGTCATAATGATTTGAACTAGATAACTGTTCATATATTTTTAACTATTTGAATTGGTTCGGTAAACAAATTTAATTTTTAAATCTCTTAGTTATTAATTTTTAAAATATTATTAGATTACTATTATTTTATTTCAAATAAGCTTGTATGAACATAAATAATTTTTTTATGATAGAACAAAAGGTTTATTTTTTAAATAATTATTTGAAGTATACAATTATTTAAATAGTCATAAATATTTAAACTGATTTGGCAAACAGATTTATTTTTTAAATATTTTATTAATATTTAAAAGATTAATAAATTAGTATTATTTTATCTCGAAAAACCTTGCATGATAAAAAACAATTGTTATATGACTAAACAAAAGGTAATAACAATTTGAAATAGATAATTATTGAGATGGTGATAATTATTTGAATTGATTTGGTAAATCGATTCACTTTTTAAATCACGTATTAATTTTTGAAATATTAATAAATTAGTATTATTTTATTTCAAATAAGCTTGTATGAATTGAAACAATTGTTTTATGACAAAACAAAAAGTCATAACAATTTTAAATAGACAAATATTCAAATAGTCATAACTATTTGAATTTGTTCGGTAAACAAATTAATTTTTTTAAACTCTTGCGTATTAATTTTTGAAATATTAAGAAATTAGTATTATTTTATTTTGGATAAACTTTTACAAACTGAAACAATTGTGAATGTTAAATATATTTATTTTTTCAAATCTTTTACTTATTAATTTTTTTAATGTTAATAAATTTGGATTATTTTATTCCGAATAAGCTTGTAAGATATGAAACAAATATTTATGACTAAACAACAAATCAAACAATCCAAAATAGATAATTTTCTAATGGTTTTAACTTTTTGAACTGGTTTTACAAGCACATTTATTTTTTAAATTTCTTATTAATTTTTGAAATATTATTAAATTAGTATTATTTTTAATAGAATAAGCTTTTATGATCAGAACCAACTGTTATATGACAAAACAAAGATCTTAACAATTTGAGATTAACAATTGTTCAAATAGTAATAACTAATTGAACTAGTTCAATAAACAAATTTATTTTTTTAAATCTCTTACTTATTAATTTTTTAAATATTAATAAATTAGTATGATTTTATTTTAAATAAGCTTGTATGATCTAAAACAATTGTTTTATGACAAAACAAAAGGTCATAATAATTTAAAATAGATAATCATTCAAATGGCCATAATTTTATTAACTAATTCAGTAAACAAATTTATTTTTTAAAATTTCTTACTTATTAATTTAAAAAATATTAATAAACTAGTATTATTTTATTCCATCTAAGCTTGTATTAACTAAAATAATTGTTTTATGAAAAATCAAAAGGTTATAATGATTTTAAATGGACAATTGTTCAAATAATAATAATTATTTAAAATTGTTTGGTAAACTAATTTATTTTTTAAAATCTTTTTCTTATTAATTTTTCGAATGCTAATAAATTAGTATTAATTTATTTCGAATAAGTTTATTAATTTTCTTGTTTATTATTTTAAATTTCTTGCTTATTAATTTTTTGAATGTTAATAAAATAGTATTATTTTAGACTAAAACAATTGTTTTATGACAAAACAAAATGTTATGAAGATTTGAAATAGATAATAGTTCAAATGGACATGACTATTTAAACTTGTTCGTGAACAGATTTATTTTTTAAATCTCCAACTTATTAATTTTTAGAATATTAATAAATTAGTATTATTTTATTTTGAATAAACTTGTATGAATAGAAATAATTGTTTTATGACAAGTCAAAAGATCATAATATTTGACACAAATAATTGTTCAAATAGTCATAACTGTTTAAACTCACTCAGTAAATAGATTTATTATTTTCATATTCTATTTATTAATTTTCAGAATTCTAAAAAATTAATATTATTTTATTTCGAATAAGCTTTAATGAACAAAACAATTAGTTTATGACAAAAGAAAAGATCATAACGATTTGAAATGGATAATTATTGAAATAGTTATAACTATTTCAATGTGTTCAGAAAATAAATTTATTTTTTAAATTTTTACTTATTAATTTTGTAATATTAAACAATTTATATTATTTTATTTGAAATAAGCTTGCAAGAAAAAAAGCAATTGTTTTATGAAAAAATAAAAGGCCATTATATTTTGAAATAGATAATTGTTCATATAGTCATAACTATTCAAACATATTCGGTAAATAGATTAATTTTTAATTCTCTTACTTATTAATTTTTTAAAATTAATAAATTAATATTATTTTATTTTAAAAAAGCTTATTTGAACTGAAGCAATTGTTTTATTACAAAACAAAAAGGTCAAATGAGTTGAAATAGTTAATTATTCAAATCATCATTATTATTTCAACTTGTTCAACAAATATAACTATTTTTTAAATCTTTTACTTATTAATTATTAGAATATTAATAAATTAATATTATTTTAATCCGAACAACCTTCTACGAATAGAAACAATATTTTATTACAAAACAAAAAGTCATAACAATTTGAAATAAATAATTATTCAAATAGTCATAACGATTTGACCTTATTCAATAAACATATTTATTTTTTAAATCTTTTACTTACTAATTATCCTAATATTAATAAATTTATATTATTTTATTCGAAATAAGCTTGTTTGATAAAATTTTTTTTTTAAATCTCTTAATTATTAAATTTTGAAATATTAATAAATTGATATTATTTTGTTTTGAATAAACTAATATGAACTTAAATAATTCCTTTACCTCAAAACAAAAGGTCATAATGATTTGAAATAGATAACATGACTATTAGATATAGTTCAGCAAACATATTCATTTTTTTATTTTTTTGACTTATTAATTGTCAAAATATTAATAAATTAGTATTATTTTAATCTGAATAAGCTTGTATGAATAGAAACAATTGTCTTATATTAGGACAAAAAGTCATAATAGTTTGAAAAAAATAATTTATCAAATAGTCATAATTATTTAAACTGGTTTGATAAATAGATTTATTTTTTAAATATTTTATTAATTTTTGAAATATTAATAGATTGGTATTACTTTATTCTGAACAAACTTATATGAACAAAAACACTTGTTTTATGACAAAACAAAAGGTCATAATGATTTGAAATAGATAATTGTTTAAATAGTCATAATTATTTAAATTGGTTAGGTAAACATAAATATTTTTTTAAATCTCTTACTTATTAATTTTTGAAATATTAATAAATTCATTTTATTTTATTCCAAATAATTTAGTATAAACTGAAAATTTATTTTATGATAAAACAAAAGGTCATAATATTTTGAAATGAATAATTATTCATATAGTCTTAAATATTTGCGCTGGTTCGGTAAACAAATTTATTTTTAATTCTCTTAGTTATTAGTTATCAAAATATTAATAGATTAGCATTATTTTATTCCAAATAAGTTTGTATCAATAGAAATAATTGTTTTGTGATAGAACAAAAGGTTATAACAATTTGAAGTGTACAATTGTTCAAATAGTCATAACTATTTGAACTGGTTTGGTAAACAGATTTATTTTTTAAATTTCTTATTTATCAATTTTTGAAAAATTAATAAATTAGTATTATTTTATTCTGAATAAGCTTAAATGATAAAAAAACATTTGTTATAAGACCAAACAAAAGGTAATAACGATTTAAAATAGATAATTGTTAAAATGGCTATAACTATTTGAAATGATTCAATAAACAGATTCACTTTTTAAATCACTTATTAATTTTTGGAATATTAATAAATTTGTATTATTTTATTTTGAATAAACTTGTACTATCTAAAACAATTTTTTTTTATGATAGAACAAAAGATCATAATGATTTTAAATAGACAATTGTTCAAATAGTAATAACTAGTTGAACTTTTTCGATAAATAGATTTATTTTTTTAAATATCTTTCTTATTAATTTATTTCAAATAAATTTATATGAACTGAAACAATTGTTTTATGACTAAACAAAAGGTAAGAACGATTTCATATGGATAATTATTTTAATAGTCTTAACTATATGAATTGATAAAATAAATAAATTTATTTTTTAAATCTCTTACTTATTAATTTTATAAATATTATTAAATTTGTATTATTTTAATTTGAATAAGCTTGTATGAACAAAAAAAAAATTAAGATAAAACAACAAGTCATAATGATTTGAAATAGATAATTGTTCATATAGTCTTAACTATTTGAACTTATTCAGCAATTAAATTTATTTTTTTAATTTTTATGGTTATTAAGTTTCAAAATATTATTAAATTAGCATTATTTTCTTTCAAATAAATAGTATGAACAGAACCAATAGTTTGATGACAAAACAAAAAGCTATAATGATTTAAAATAGATAATTATTCAAATAATAAAACTTTTTGAAATTGTTTGGTAAACAGATTTACCTTTTAATTCTCTTACTGATTATTTTCTAAATATAAATAAATTAGTATTATTTTATTTCAAAAAACTTATATAAACAAAAATTATTATTTTATGACAAAACAAAAACTAATAACAATTTGACATATATTTTTCAAATACTTATAATTATTTGAATTGGTTCAGTAAATAGAATTATTTTTTAAACCTCTTAGCTATAAAATTTTGAAATATTAACAAATTAGTTTTATTTTATTCTAAATAAACTTGTATGAGCTGAAATAATACGATTTGAAATAGATAATTGTTCATATTGTCTTAACTATTTGAACTGATTCGGGAAATGGATTTTATTTTTTAAATCTCATAGTTATGAATTTTCATAATATTATTAAATTAGTATTATTTTATTTCGAATAAACTTGTATAAACATAAATAATTGATTTATGACAGAACAAAAGCTTATAACAATTTGAAATAGATAATTGTTCAAATAGTCATAACTATTTAAACTGGTTTGGTAAACAAATTTATTTTTTAAATCTCTTACCAATTCTTGAAATATTAATAAATTAGTATTTTTCCCAATAAGCTTGTATGTTGAGAAACAATTTTTTCTGATAAAATAAAAGGTAATAATGATTGTTCAAATGGCTATAATTATTTGAACTGATTTATTTTTTAAATCTCTTGCTTATTAATTTTTGAAATAATAATAAAGTAGTACTATTGTATTTTGGATAAGCTTTTATGAACTACAACAATTGTTTTATGACAAAACAAAAGTTCATAACGATTTTAAATAGATAATTGTTCAAATAATCGTAATTATTTAAACTTATTCAATAAACAAATTTGTTTTTTTCAAATCTCTTGCTTATTTATTTTTTGAATGTTAATAAATTAGTATTATTTTATTTTGAATAAGCTTGTATGAATTGAAACAGTTATTTTATGACAAAACAAAATCTTAAAATGATTTGAAATAGATAATTATTCTAGTAGTCTTAACCATTCGAACTAATTTAGCAAACACATTTATTTTTTAAATCTCTTTCTAATTTTTGAAATATTATTAAATTAGTATTATTTTTATCTAAATAAGCTTGTATGATCAAAAACAATTTTTTTATGACAAAATGAAGATCATAGCAAACTGAGATTCATATTTGTTCAAATGATTATAAGTATTTGAATTGGTTCAAAAACCAGCTTTAATTTTTAAATCTCTTGCCTAATAATTGTTGAAATATTAATAAAGTAGTATTATTTTATTTTGAATAAGTTTTTATGAACTGAAACAATTATTTTATGACAAAACAAAAGGTCATAACGATTTTAAATAGATAATTGTTTAAATAGTCATATCTATTTTAGCTTGTTTGGTAAACATATTTATTTTTTTAAATCTCTTGCTTATTAATTTTTTGAATGTTAATAAATTAATATTATTTTATTTTGAATAAGCTTGTATGGATTCAAATAATTATTTTATGACTAATCAAAAGGTCAGAACAATTTGAAATAGATAATTGTTCTAATAGGCTTAACTATTTGAACTGATTCAGCAAAATACATTTATTTTTTATTATTAAATTAGTATTATCTTAATCTGAATAAGCTAATATGAAAAGAAACAATTGTTCTACGACAAAATAAAGATTGTAATGATTTGAGATAGATAATTATTCAAATATTCATAACTATTTGAACAGTTTGATAAACAGATTTAGTTTTTAAATCTCTTATTAATTTTTAAAATTTTAATAAATTAATATTATTTTATTTTGAATAATTTTGTATGAATAAAAACAATTGTTTTACAACAAAACAAAAGGTCATAATGATTTAAAATAGATAATTATTCAAATAGACATGACTATTTAAATTTGTTTTGTAAATAGATTTATTTTTTAAATCTCCTACCTATTAATTTTTAGAATATTAATAAATTAATATTATTTTATTCCAAATAAACTTGTATGAATAAAAACAATTGTTTGATCACAAAACAAAAGATCATAATTATTTAAAATAAATAATTATTCAACGAGTCATAACTATTAGAGCTTGCTTGGTAAACATATTTATTTTTTTAATTATTTACTTATTAATTTTTGAAATATTAATAAATTAGTATTTTTTTATTTTGAATAAGCTTGTATGAACAGAAACAATTGGTTTACAACAAAATAAAAAGTTATAACTATTTGAATGCGTTCAGAAAATGGATTTATTTTTTAAATTTCTTCTTATTAATTTTTGAAATATTAATAAATTTATATTATTTTATTTAGAATAAATTTGCATGAACAAAAATAATTGTTTTATGACAAAACAAAATGTCAAAATGATTTGAAATAAACAATTGTTCAAATAGTCATAACTATTTGAACTTGTTTGGTAAACAGATTCATTTTTTAAATCTCTTACTCATTAATTTTTGAAATATTAATAAATTAGTATTATTTTATTTTGAATAAGCCGATATGAACTAATACAATTGTTTTATTTCAAAACAAAAGGTCATAACGATTTGAAATAGATAACTATTCAAATAGTTATGACTATTTGGACTTGTTTGATAAACATATTTATTTTAAAAATCTTTTACTTATTATTTATCAAAATATTAATAAATTAATATTATTTTAATCTGAATAAGCTTGTATGAACAAAAACAATTGTATTATGACAAAACAAAAAATCATAACAATTTAAAATAAATAATTGTTCAAATTGTCATAACTATTTGAATTTATATAGCAAACAAATTTATTTTTTATTAATTATCTTAATATTAATAAATTTGTGTTATTTTATTTTGAATAAGCTTGTCCGAATAGAAAAAATTATTTTATGACAAAACAAAAACTTATAGCGATTTGAAAAAGATAATTGTTCAAATAGTCATAAGTATTTGAACTTATTTAGTGAACAAATTCATTTTCTAAATCTCTTATTAATTTTTGGAATATTAATATGTAAGAATTATATTGTTTCAAATAAGGTTGTATGAATAGAAACAATTGATTTATGATAAAACAAAAAGTTATAATGATTTGAAATAGATAATTGTTTAAATAGTCAAAACCAATACATTCATTTTTTAATTCTGTTACTTATTAATTTTTAAAATTATTAATAAATTAGCATTACTTTTTTCTGAATAAGATTATATGAACATAAACAATTGTTTTAGAACATAAACAATTGTTTTATGACAAAACGAATGGTCATAACAATTTGAAATAAATAATTGTTTAAATACTATAGAACAAAAGGTTATAACAATTTAAAATATATAATTGTTCAATTAGTCAAAACTATTTGAACTAGTTCGATAAACAAATTTATTTTTTAATTCTACTACTTATAATTTTTGAAATATTAATAAATTAGTATTATTGTATTCCGAATAGGCTTGTATGATGAAAAATAATTGTTTATTGACAAAACAAAAGTTAATAATGATTTAAAATAGATAATTATTCAAATGGTCATAATTATTTGAACTGATTCGATAAACCGATTTATGTTTTAAATCTCTAACTTATCAATTTGTATAATATTAATAAAGTAATATTATTTTATTTTGAATAAGCTTTTATGAACTGAAACAAATGTTTCATGATAAAATAAAAGCTCATAACGATATTAAATAGATAATTGCTCAAATAGTCAAAACTATTTGAACTTGTTTGGTAAACATTTTTTTTTTAATTTCTTACTTATTAATTTTTTGAATGTTAATAAATTAGTATTATTTTATTTTGAATAAGCATGTATGAGCTAAATCAATTATTTTATGACTAAACAAAAGGTCAAAATGATTTAAAATAGATAATTATTCTAATAGTCTTAACTATTTGAATTGTTTTGGCAAACAAATTTATTTTTTAAGTCCTTGCTTATTAATGTTTAGAATATTATTAATTTAGCAATATTTTACATCGAATAAACTTGTAAAAATGGAAATAAATGTTTTAGGACGAAACAAAGATCATAATGATTTGAGATAGGTAATTGTTCAAATAGTTATAACTATTTAAACTAGTTAGGTAAAAAGATTTAGGTTTTAAATCTTTTATTAATTTTGAAATAGTAATAAATTAGTATTATTTTATTTTGAATAACTTTGTATGAATAGGAACAATTGTTTTACAACAAAAAAAAATGTCATAATGATTTGAAATAGATAATAGTTCAAATGGACATGACTATTTGAACTTGTCCAAAAAATAGATTAATGTTTTAAATCTTCAACTTATTAATTTTTAGAATATTAATAAATTAGTAATATTTTATTTCGAATAAACTTGTATAAATAGAAACAATTATTTTATGACAAAACAAAGGATCATAGCAACTTGAAATAAACAATTATTCAAATAGTTATAACTATTTGAACTCGTTTGATAAACATATTATTTTAAAAATCTTTTACGTATTAATTTTGGAATATTAATAAATGAGTATTATTTTATTTGGAATAATGTTTTTTGAACAGAAACAACTGGTTTATGAAAAAACAAATGGTCATAACGATTTGAAATAGATAATTGCTTAAATAGTCAAACTATTTGAATGTGTTCAAAAAATAAATTTATTTTTAAAATTTTTACTTATTAATTTTTGAAACATTAATAAATTTATATTATTTTATTTGAAATAAGCTCGCATGAACAGAATTGTTTTATGACAAACCAAAAAGTCATAATGTTTTGAAATAGATAATTGTTTAGATAGTTATAACTATTTGAACTTATTTGGCAAACAGATTTATTTTTTTAATTCCCTTACTCTTTAATTTTTGGAATATTAATAAATTAGTATTATTTTATTTCTAATACGCTTAAATGAATTGAAATAATTGTTTTATTACAAAAGAAAAGGTCATAATGATTTGAAGTAGATAATTATTCAAATAGTCATGACTATTTAAATTTGTTTGGTAAATATTTTTTTAATCTTTTACTTATTAATTGTCAAAATATTAATAAATTAATATTATTTTAATTCGAACAAGCTCGTATGGACAGAAACAATTGTTTTATGATAAAATAAGAAAGTCATAAGAATTTGAAATAAATAATTATTCAAATGTCATAACTATTTGAACTTGTTCGGTAAACAGATTTATTTTTTAAATCTTTTACTTATTAATTGTCTTAATATTAATAAATTTGTATTATTTTATTTGAAATAAGCTTGTATGAACAAAAAAATCATTTTATGACAAATCAAAAGGTTATAGCAATTCTAAATCGATAATTGTTCAAATGGTCATAATTATTTAAACTTATTCAGTAAATAGATTCATTTCTAAAATCATTTAATTATTAATTTTTAGAATATTAATAATATAGTATTATATAATTATTTAAACTTGTTTCGTAAATAGATTCATTTTTAAAATCTCCTAATTATTAATTTTTGGAATACTAATAACATAGTATTATTTTATTTTGAATAACCTTATATGAACTGAAATAATTTTTTATGACAAAATAAATGATCATAATAATTTGAAATTGATAATTATTCAAATAGTCGTGACAATTTGTTCTAGTTCAATAAACATATTTATTTTTAAAATTTTTTACTTATTAATTGTCAAAATATTAATAAATTAGTATTATATTAATCTAAACAAGCTTGTATGAACAGAAACTATTGTTTTATAATAGAACAAAAAGTCATAATGATTTAAAATAAATAATTGCGTAAATATTTATAACTATTTGAACTAGTTTGATAGATAAATTTATGTTTTAAATCTCTTATTAATTTTTGAAATATTAATAGATTAGCATTATTTTATTCGAAACAAGCTTATATGAACAAAAACATTTATTTTATGACAAAACAAAAGGTTATAATGATTTGAAATAGATAATTATTCAAATAGTCATAATTATTTAAACTGGTTCAGCAAACAGAATTATTTTTTAAATCTCTTATTGATTAATTTTTTGAAATATTAATAAATTTGTTTTATTTTATTTTGAATAAGTTAGTAAGAATTGAAAAAATTATTTTACGACAAAACAAAAAGACATAATGATTTGAAATAAAGAATTGTTCATATAGCCTTAACTATTTGAACTAGTTCAACAAATAAATTTATTTTTTAAACTCTTAGTTATTACATTTTAGAATATTATTACATTAGTATTATTTTATTATGAATAAGCTTGTATGAACAGAAATAATTGTTTTATGTCAGAACAAAAGGTTATAACAATTTGAAATATATACTTGTTCAAATAGTCATAACTATTTAAACTGGTTCAATAAAAGTAAATCTTCTATTTATTAAATTTTGATTAGTATTATTTTCTTTTGAATAGGTTTGTATGATGAAAAACAATTGTTTTGTAATAAAACAAAAGTTAATAACAATTTGAAATAGATAATTGTTTAAATGGTCGTAATTCTTCGAACTAATTTGATAAACTTATTTATGTTTTAAATTTCTAACTTATGAATTTTTATAATATTAATACAATAATGTTATTTTATTTCAAAGAAGCTTTTATGAATTGAAACAATTATTTTATGATAAAATAAAAGGTCATAACGATTTTAAGTAGACAATTGTTCAAATAGTCAAAACTATTTGAAATTGTTTGGTAAACAGATTTTTTTAATTTCTTATTAATTTTCTAAATATTAATAAATTAGTATTATTTTATTTCGAATAAGCATGTATTAGCTGAAGCAATTACTTTATGACTAAATAAAAGGTTAGAACAATTTGAAAATGTTCTAATACTCTTAATTATTTGAACTGGTCTGGCAAACACATTTATTTTTTAAATATTTATTATTAATGTTTAGAATATTATTAATTGAGCAATATTTTACTTTGAATAAGCTTGTATGAACAGAAATAAATGTTTTAGGATAGAACAAAGATCATATCAATTTGAGATAGGTAATTGTTCAAATAGTCATAACTATTTGAACTAATTCAGTAATGAGATTTAGTTATTAAATCTCTTATTAATTTTCAAAATAGTAATAAATTAGTATTATTTTATTTTAAATAATTTTGAATGAATAGAAATAATTGTTTTACGATGAAACAAAATGTCATAATAATTTGAAATACACAATAGTTCAAATGGACATGACTTTTGAACTTGTTCGATAAATAGATTAATTTTTTAAATCTTCAACTTATTAATTTTTTGAATATTAATAAATTAGTATTATTTTATTCTAAATAAACTTGTATGAATAGAAACAATTACTTTGTGACAAAACAAAGGATTATAATGATTTGAAATAAATAATTGTTCAAATAGTCATAACTATTTGAACTCGCTTGGTAAACTGATTTATTTTTAAAATCTTTTATTTATTAATTTTGGAATATTAATAAATTAGTATTATTTTATTTCGAATTAGGTTTTTTGAATAAAAACAATTGGTTTATGACAAAACAAATGGTCATAACAATTTGAAATAGATAATTGTTCAAATAGTAAAACTATTTAAATGTGTTCAAAAAATTGTTTTATTTTTTAAATTTTTACTTATCAATTTTTGGAACATTAATAAATTTATATTATTTTATTTGAAATAAGCTTGCATGAATAGAACCAATTGTTTTATGACAAAATAAAAGGTCATAATATTTTGAAATAGATAATTGTTCATATAGTCATAACTATTTGAACTTGTTCGATAATAGATTTATTTTTTTAATTCTCTTGCACTTTAATTTTTGAAATATTAATAATTAGTATTATTTTACTTCAAATAAGCTTACATGAATTGAAACAATTTTTTTATTACAAAACAAAAGGTCACAATGATTTGAAGTAAATAATTATTCAAATAGTCATGACTATTTGAACTTGTTCGGTAAACATTTTTTAAATCTTTTACTCATTAATTGTTGAAATATTAATAAATTAATATTATTTTAATTCAAATAAACTCGTACGGACAGAAACAATTGTTTTATGACAAAACAAAAAAGCCATAAGGATTTGAAATAAATAATTGTTCAAATAGTCATAACGATTTGAACTTGTTCAATAAACAAATTTATTTTTTAAATCTTTTACTTACTAATTGTCTTAATATTAATAAATTTGTATTTTTTTATTTGAAATAAGCTTGTGTGAATGGAAAAAAATCAATTTATGACAAACTAAAAGGTTAGAGCAATTCCAAATCGATAATTGTTTAAATGGTCATAATTATTTAAACTTGTTTGGTAAATATATTCATTTTTTAAATCTCTTAATTATTAACTTTTCGAAATATTAATAACATAGTATTATTTTATTTCCAATAACCTTATATGAACTGAAATAATTTTTTTATGACATAACAAAAGGTCATAATGATTTAAAATAAATAATTATTCAAATTGTCATGACTATTTGATCTAGTTTAGTAAACATATGTATTTTTTAAAATTTTTACTTATTAATTGTCAAAATATTAATAAATTAGTATTATTTTAATATGAATAAGCTTGTATGAATAGAATTTTTTGTTTTATAACAAAACAAAAAGTCATAACGATTTGAAATAAATAATTTCCTAAATATTCATAATTATTTGAATTGGTTTGATAAATACATTTATTTTTTAAATCTCTTAATAATTTTTGAAATATTAATAGATTAATATTATTTTATTCCAAACAAACTTATATGAACAAAAACATTTGTTTTACGACAAAATAGAAGGTCATAATAATTTGAACTGATTCGATAAATAAAATTATTTTTTAAATCTCTTACTGATCAATTTTTGAAATATTAATAAATTTATTTTATTTTATTTCAAATAAGTTAATAAGAGTTAAAAAAAAAATTTTATGACAAAACAAAAGGTCATATCGATTGGAAATAAATAATTGTTCATATAGCCTTAACTATTTGAATTGGCTCTACAAATAAATTTATTTTATAAATCTCTTAGTTATTAATTTTTAGAATATTATTGCATTAGTATTATTTTATTCCCAATAAGCTTGTATGAACATAATTAATTGTTTTATGACAGAACCAAATGTTATAACAATTTGAAATATATAATTGTTTAAATAGTCATAACTATTTGAACTGGTTCGATAAATAGATTTATTTTTTAAATCTCCTACTTATCAATTTTTTAAATATTAGTAAATTAGTATTATTTTATTACGAATAGGCTTGTATGCTGAAAAACAATTGTTTTATGACAAAACAAAAGTTCATAATGATTTGAAATAGATAATTGTTGAAATGGCCATAATTACTTGAACTGATTTGGTAAACTAATTTATGTTTTAAATCTTTAACTTATCAATTTGTATAATATGAATAAAGTAATATTATTCTATTTTGGATAAGCTTTTATGAAGTGAAACAATTGTTTTATGATACAATATAAGGTCATAACGACTTTAAATAGATAATTGTTAAATAGTCAAAACTATTTGAACTTGTTCCGTAAACAAATTTTTTTCTAATTTCTTACTTAATAATTTTTTGAATGTTAATAAATTAGTATTATTTTGCTTCGAATAAGCATGTATGAGTTGAAGCAATTATTTTATGACTAAATAAAAGGTCAAAATGATTTGAAATAGATAATTGTTCTAATAGTTTTAACTATTTTAACTAGTTCGACAAAGACATTTATATTTTAAGTCCTTATTAATGTTTAGAATATTATTAATTTATCAATAATTTACTCCGAATAAGCTTGTTGAATAGAAATAAATGTTTTAGGACAAAACAAAGATCATAACGATTAGAGATAGATAATTGTTCAAATAATCATAACTATTTGAACTGGTTCAATAAACAGATTTAGTTTTTAAATCTCTTATTAATTTTTGAAATAGTAATAAATTAGTACTATTTTATTCTGAATAATTTTGTATGAATAAAAACAATTGGTTTTCGAACATTAATTTTTAAATAAATTTATTTTTGAAATTTTTACTTATTAATTTTTGGAACATTAATAAATTTATATTATTTTATTTAAAATAAGCTTGAATGAATAGAACCAATTATTTTATGATAAAAGAAAAGGTCATAATGTTTTGAAATAGATAATTATTAAGATAGTTATAATTATTTGAGCTTGTTCGATAAACAGATTTATTTTTTTTAATTCGCTTACTTTTAAATTTTTGGAATATTAATAAATTGGTATTATTTTTATTTCAAATAAGCTTACATGAATTGAAACAATTGTTTTATCACAAAAAAAAAAGTTACAATGATTTGAAGTAGAAAATTATTCAAATAGTTATAATTATTTAAACTTGTTTGGTAAACATATATTTTTTAATTTTTTACTTATTAATTGTTGAAATATTAATAAATTAATATTATTGTAATTTGAATAAGTTCATATGGATAGAAACAATTATTTTATGACAAAACAAGAAAATTATAAGAATTTCAAATAAACAATTGTTTGAATGGTCATAACGATTTGAACTTGTTCGGTAAACAAATTTATTTTTTGAATCTTTTACTTATTAATTGTCTTAACATTAATAAATTTGTATTATTTTATTTGACATAAGCTTATATGAACAAATAAAATCATTTAATGAAAAAACCAAAAGGTTATAGTGATTCCAAATCGATAATTGTTCAAATGGCCATAATTATTTAAACTTGTTCGATAAATAGATTCATTTTTTAAATCTCTTAATTATTAATTTTCAGAATATTAATAACACAATATTATTTTATTTCGAATAACCTTATATGAACTAAAATAAGTTTTTATGACAAAACAAAAGTTCATAATGATTTGAAATAGATAATTATTTAAATAGTCATGACTATCTGATCTAGTTTGGTAAGCATATTTATTTTAAAGATTTTTTACTTATTAATTGTCAAAATATTAATAAATTAGTATTATTTTAATATGAATAAGCTTGTATGAATAGAAAATATTACTTTTATAACAAAACAAAAAGTCACAACAATTTGAAATAAATAATTGCATAAATATTCATAATTATTTGAACTGGTTTGATAAATAGATTTATTTTTTAAATATCTTATTAATTTTTGAAATATTAATAGATTAGTATTTTATCCTGAACAAACTTATATGAGCAAAAACATTTGTTTTATGACAAAACAAAAGGTCATAATGATTTAAAATAGATAATTATTCAAATAGTCATAATTATTTAAACTATTTAGATAAATAGAAGTTTTTTTAATCTCTTACTTATTAATTTTAAAAATATTAATAAAATCATTTTATATTATTCCAAATAAGCTGATACAAATTGAGAAAATTCTTTTATGACAAGACAAAAGGTCATAATGATTTGAATTAGATAATTGTTTATATAGTCTTGACTATTTGAACTGGTTCAACAAACAAATTTTATTTTTTAAATCCCTTAGTTATTAATTTTTGGAATATTATTATATTAGTATTGTTTTATTTAGAATAAGCTTGTATGAATAAAAATAATTGTTTTATGACATAACAAAAGGTTATAATGATTTGAAGAATAGAATTGTTCAAATAGTCATAACTATTTGAATTGGTTCAGTAAATAGATTCATTTTTTAAATCTTTTACTTATTAATTTTTAAAAGATTAATAAATTATTATTATTTTATTCCAAAAAAGCTTATATGATCAAAAACAATTGTTATATAACCAAACAAAAGGTGATAACGATTTGAAATAGATAACTATTGAAATGACCATAATTATTTGAACTAATTCGACAAATAGATTCACTTTTTAAATCACTTACTTATTAACTTTTGGAATATTAATAAATTAGAATTATTTTATTTCGAATAAGCTTGTATGAACTGAAACAATTGTTTTATGACAAAACAAAAGATCATAATGATTTTAAATAAATAATTGTTCAAATAGTTGTAACTATAAGAATTTGTTTGGTAAACAAATTTATTTTTTTAAACTCTTGCTTATTAATTTTTGTATTTTGGATAAGCTTTTATGAATTGAAACAATTGTTTTATGTCAAAACAAAAGGTCATAATGATTTTATATAATTAATTTTTCAAATAATCATAACTATTTAAACTTGTTCACTAAACAAATTTATTTTTTCAAATCTTTTGCTTATTAATTTTCTAAATGTTCATAAATTTGGATTATTTTATTCTAAATAAGCTTGTAAGACATGAAACAAATATTTTATGACTAAACAAAATGTTTGAATGATTTGAAATAGATAATTAATCTAATAGTTTTAATTATTTAAACTGGTTTAGCAAACACATTTATTTTTTAAATCTGTTATTAATTTTCAGAATATTATTAAATTTGTATTATTTTTAATCAAATAAGCTTCTATGAATAGAAACAATTGTTTTATGACAAAACAAAGATTTAAAAGATTTGAGACTAATAATTATTCAAATAGTCATAATTATTTGAAATGGTTCAATAAATAGATTTGTTGTTTAAATCTGTTACCTATTAATTTATGAAATAGTAATCAATTAGTATTATTTTATTTCGAATAAGCTTGTATGATAAAAAATAATTGTTTTATGACAAAATAAAAAGTCATAATGATTTGAAATATATAATTATTCAAATGGCCATAATTATTTTAACTAATTTGGTAAATAAATTTATTTTTTAAATTTCTTACTTATTAATTTAGGAAATATTAATAAATTAGTATTATTTTATTCTATCTAAGCTTGTATTAACTGAAACAATTGTTTTATGACCAATTAAATGGTTATAACGATTTTAGATAGACAATTGTTCAAATAATAATAACTATTTAAACTTGCTCGGTAAACAGATTTATTTTTTAAATCTCTTTCTTATTAATTTTTCGAGTGTTAATAAATTAGTATTAATTTGTTCTAGATAATTAGTTAAATGGCCATAATTATTTTAACTAATTTGGTAAACAGATTTATTTTTTAAATTTCTTACTTATTAATTTAGGAAAAATTAATAAATTAGTATTATTTTATTCTACTAAGCTTGTATTAACTAAAACAATTGTTTTATGACCAATTAAATGGTTATAAAGATTTTAAATAGACAATTGTTCAAATAATAATAACTATTTAAACTTGTTCAATAAATAAATTTATTTGCTAAATCTCTTTCTTATTAATTGTTTGAATGTTAATAAATTAGTATTAATTTATTAGTAATAAGCTTGTATGAATTGAAACAATGGTTTTATAACTAAACAAATGATCAAAACGATTTGAAGTATATAATTATTCTAATAGTCTTAACCGTTTGAATTGATTCGATAAAAAAATTTATTTTTTAAATCTCTTATTACTTTTTTAAATATTATGAAATTAGTATTATTTTAATATGAATAAGCTAGTACAAACAAAACAATTATTTTATGACAAAAGAAAAGGTCATAATGATTTGAAATAGATAATCATTTATATAGTCTTAACTATTTGAATTGGTTTGGCAATTAGATTTATTTTTTAATTTTCTTGATTATTAAGTTTTAGAATATTATTAAATTTGCATTATTTTATTTCCAATAAAATAGTCTAAATAGAACCAATTGTTTGATGACAAAATAAAACGTTGTAATGATTTGAAATAGATAATCATTCAAATAGTTAAAACTATTTGAAATGGTTCGACAAGCAAATTTACTTTTTAAATCTCTTACTGATTAATTTTTTAAATATTAATAAATTAATATTATTTCATTTTAAACAAACTTATATTAACAAAAACAATTATTTTATGGCAATTAGATTTATTTTTTAATTTTCTTGATTATTAAGTTTTAGAATATTATTAAATTTGCATTATTTTATTTCCAATAAAATAGTATAAATAGAACCAATTGTTTGATGACAAAATAAAACGTTATAATGATTTGAAATAGATAATCATTCAAATAGTCAAAACTATTTGAAATGGTTCGACAAGCAGATTTACTTTTTAAATCTCTTACTGATTAATTTTATAAATATTAATAAATTAATATTATTTCATTTCAAACAAACTTATATTAACAAAAACAATTATTTTATGACAAAACAAAAAGTAATAACGATTTCAAATAGATAATTATGCAAATAGTTATAATTATTTGAACTGGTTTTGTAAATAGAATTATTTTTTAAATCTCTTATAAATTTTTGAAATATTAATAAATTAATTTTATTCTCTTCCGAATAAGCTTTTATGAGCTTAAATAATTGTTTTGTGACAAAACAAAAGGTTATAATAATTTGAAATAAATAATTTTTCATATAGTCTTAACAATTTAAACTATTCAGCAAACGGATTTATTTTTTAAATCTCATAGTTATTACTTTTCAAAATATTACTAAATTACTAATTTATTCTGAATAACCTTGTATGAACCGAAACAATTGTCTTATAATAGACAAAAGTTATAACAATTTGAAATAGATAATTGTTCAAATAGTCATAACTATTTAAATTGTATCAACAACCAATTTTCTTTTTTAAATCTCTTATTAATTCTTGAAATATTAATAAATTAGTATTATTTTATTTAGAAAAAGCTTGTATGTAGAAAAACAATTGTTTTATGACAAAACGAAAGGTAATAATGATTTAAAATATATAGTTGTTTAAATGGCCATGATTATTTCAATTGATTTAGTAAATTGATTTATTTTTTAAATCTCTTGCTTATTAATTTTTGAAATATTAATAAAGTAGTATTATTTTATTTTGGATAAGCTTTTATGAACTAAAACAATTATTTTATGACAAAACAAAAGGTCATAACGATTTGAAATAGATAATTCTTTAAATAGTCATAACTATTTGAACATGTTCAAAAAACATATTTATTTTTTAAAATCTTACTTACTAATTTTTGGAATATTAATAAATTTAAATTGTTTCATTCAAAATAAGCTTGCATGAACAGAACCAATTGTTTTATGACAAAACAAATATCATAATGCTTTAAAATTGATAATTGTTTAGATAGTCATAACTATTTGAACTTATTCGGTAAACATATTCTTTTTTTAATTTTCTTACTCATTAATTTTGGGAATATTAATAAATTAGTATTATCTTACCTCAAATAAGCTTATATGAACTGAAACAAGTGTTTTATTACTAAGGAAAAGGTCATAATGATTTGAAATAGATAATTATTCAAATAGTCATGACTATTTAAACTTGTTCGGTAAATATATTTATTTTTTAAATCTTTTACTTATTAATTATCAAAATATTTATAAATTAATATTATTTTAATTCGAATAAACTTGTATGAATAAAAATAATTGTTTTATGACAAAATAAAAAGTCATAACAAGTTGAAATAATAATTGCTCAAATAGCCATAACGATTTGAACTTGTTTGGTAAACATATTTATTTTTTAAATCTTTTACTTATTAATTGTCTTAATATTAATAAATTTATATTATTTTATTTGAAATAAGCTTAGATGAACATAAAAAAATTCTTTTATGACAAAACAAAAGGTTATAGCTATTTCAAATAGATAATTATTCAAACAATCCTAATTATTTAAATTTGTTCAGTAAACAAATTCATTTTTTAAATCTCTTTATTATTAATTTTGGGATTATTAATAAATTAGTATTATTTTATTTTGAATAAGTTTATATGAATTGAAACAATTCTTTTATGACAAAACAAAAAGGTCATAACAAATTGAAATAGATAATTATTCAACTTGTCATGATTATTTGATTTAGTTTGGTAAACATATTTTTTTAAAAAAATTTTTACTCATTAATTGTCAAAATATTAATAAATTAGTATTATTTTAATCCGAATAAGCTTGTATGAATAGAAACAATTGTTTTATAATAGAACAAAAAGTCATAAGATTTAAAATAAATAATTATTCAAATAATCATAACTATTTGAACTAGTTTGATAAATAGATTTATTTTTTAAATCACTTTTTAATTTTTGAAATATTAATAGATAAGTATTACTTTATTCTGAATAAACTTATATGAACAAAAAATTTGTTTTATGACAAAACAAAAAGTAATAATGATTCAAAATATATAATTGCTCAAATAGTCATAATTATTTGAATTGGTTAGGTAAATAAAATTATTATTTAAATCTCTTACTTACTAATTTTTGAAATATTAATAAATTCATTTTATTTTATTCCAAATAAGCTAGTATGAATTCAAATAAACCTATTTTATGACAAAAGAAAAGGTTATAACGATTTGAAATAGATAATTGTTCATATAGTTTTAAATATTTGAACTAGTTTGGCAAACAAATTTATTTTTTAATTGTCTTAGTTATTAATTTTTGGAATATTATTAGATTAGTGTTATTTTATTCTGAATAAACTTATATGAACAAAAATAATTATTTTATGATAGAACAAAATGCTATAATGATTTGAAGTTTATAATTGTTCAAATAATCATAACTATTTGAATTAGTTTGGTAAACAGATTTATTTTTTAAATCCATTCTTTATTAATTTTTGAAAGATTAATAAATTAATATTATTTTATTCTAAAAAAGCTTGAATGTTCAAATAAAATTCTCATATGACAAAATAAAAGGTAATAACGATTTAAAATAGATAATTATTGACATAGCCATAATTATTTGAATTAATTTGATAAACATATTCATATTTTAAATCACTTATTAAATTTTGGAATATTAATAAATTAGTTTTATTTTATTTCAAAAAAGCTTGTATGAACTAAAACGATTGTTTTATGATAAAGTAAAAGGTCATAACTATTTGAAATAGATAATTGTTCATGTAGTTTAACTGTTTAAACTTAATTATTTTACGAGAAACCAAAAGGTCATAATGATTTTAAATAAATAATCATTCATTTAGTCTTAACTATTTGAACTTGTTTGGCTATTAGATTTATTTTTTAATTTTCTTGGTTATTAAGTTTCAAAATATTATTAAATTAGTATTATTTTATTTCAAATAAAATAGTATCAACAGAACCAATTGTTTGATGATAAAATAAAAGGTTATAATGATTTAGAATAGATAATTATTCAAATAGTTAAAACTATTTAAAATGGTTTGGTAAATAGATTTACTTTTTAAATCTCTTATTGATTAATTTTCTAAATATTAAGAAATTAGTAATAATGATTTGAAATTGATAATTGTTCAAATAGTCATAATCATTTGAACTGGTTCAGTAAATAAAATTATCTTCTAAATCTTTTACAAATTTTTGAATAATTAATAAATTAGTTTTACTCTATTTTGAATAAGCTTGTATAAGCTAAAATAATTGCTTTATGACAAAACAAAAGGTCATAACAATTTGAAATAAATAATTGTACATATAGTCTTAATTGTTTGAACTAGTTTGGCAAATAGATTTATTTTTTAAAATCTCTTAGTTATTAATTTTTAGAATACTACTAAATTAGTATTATTTTATTTCAAAGAAGCTTGTAGGAACAGAAATAATTGTTTTATGATAGAACAAAAGGTTATAACAATTTGAAATAGATAATTATTCAAATAGTCAAAACTATTTGAACTTGTTTGGTAAATAGATTTACTTTTTAAATCTCTTATTAATTCTTGAAAATATTAATAAATTAGTTTTATTTTATTTTGAATAAGCTTGAATGTTGAAAAACAATTGTTTTACGATAAAACAAAAAGTACTAACGATTCGAAATAGGTAGTTGTTCAAATGGCCATACTTATTTGGACTATTTCAGTAAATTGATTTATTTTTTAAATCCCTTATTAACTTTTGAAATATTAATAAAATAGTGTTATTTTATTTTGGATAAGCTTTTATGAACTAAAACAATGGTTTTATGACAAAATAAAAGGTCATAATGATTTTAAATATATAATTGTTCAAATAGTCATAACTATTTAAACTTGTTTAGTAAACAAATTTAATTTTTCAAATTTTTTTAATATTAATAAATTAGAATTATTTTATTCCGATTAAGCTTGTATGAACTGAAGCAATTATTATATGACTAAACCAAAGGTCAAAACGATTTGAAATAAATAATTATTATAGTAGTCTTAACTATTTAAACTAGTTCGAAAAATATATATATTTTTAAATCTCTTATTAATTTTTGGAATATTATTAAATTAATATTATTTTTATCTAAAACATCTTGTATGATTAGAAACAATTGTTTTATGAGAAAATAAGGATCATAACTATTTAAGATTGATATTTGTTCAAATAGTCATAACTATTTGAATTGGTGCGAAAAACAGCTTTAGTTTTTAAATCTCTTGCTTACTAATTTTCAAAATATTAGTGAAGTAGTATTATTTGATTTCGGATAAATTTTTTTGAATTGAAACAAATGTTTTATGACAAAACAAAAGGTTATAATGACTTTAAATAGATAATTGTTTAAATAGTCAAATCTATTTCAACTTGTTTGATAAACATTTTTTTTAATCTCTTACTCATTAATTTTTCAAATGTTAATAAATTGCTATTATTTTATTTTGAATAACCTTGTATGAACTAAAATAATTATTTTATGACTAAACAAAAGGTTAGAACAATTTGAAATAAATAATTACTCTAATAGTTTTAACTATTTGAATTGGTTCGACAAACACATTTATTTTTTAAAATCTTTTATTAATTTTTGGAAATTATTAAATTAATATTATTTTAATTTGAATAAGCTTAAAAAGAAACAATTATTTTATGACAAAATAAAGATCATAATTATTTGAGATAAATAATTATTTAAATAATCGTAACTGTTTGAACTGTTTCCATAAACAAATTTAGTTTTTAAATCTCTTATTAATTTTCAAAATATTAATAGATTACCATTATTTTATTCTAAATAATTTTGCACAAATAGAAACAATTGTTTTATGACAAAACAAAAGGTCATAACGATTTCAAATAGATAATTGTTCAAATAGACATAACTATTTGAACTTGTTCAGTAAATAGATTTATTTTTTAAATCTCCTACCTATTAATTTTCATAATATTATTAAATTAGTATTTTTTTATTCCCAATAAACTTGTATGAATAGAAACAATTGTTTTATGACAAAACAAAAGATCATAACTATTTTAAATAAACAATTATTCAAACAGTCATAACTATTTAAAGTTGCTCGATAAACAAAATTATTTTTTAAATCTTTTACTTATCAATTTTTGGAATATTAATAAACTAGTATTATTTTATTTCAAATACGCTTGTATGAACAGAAATAATTAGTTTTTGACAAAATAAAAGGTCATAACTATTTGAAATAGATAATTAATCAAATAGTCATAACTATTTGAATATGTTCAAAAAACTTTTTATTTTTATTTTTACACATTAATTTTTTGAATATTAAAAAAATTGTATTATTTTATTTAAAATAAGCTTGTATGAATAAAAAAATTATTTTATAACAAAACAAAAAGTTATAGCAATTGATATAGATAATTGTTCAAACAATCATAACTATTTGAACTTATTCAATAAACAAATTCATTTTTTAAATCTCTTGCTTATTAATTTTTGGAATAGTAATAATAAAATGAATGGTCATAACAATTTGAAATAGATAATTGTTCAAACAATCATAACTATTTGCACTTGTCAGGCTAACAAATTCATTTTTTAAACCCGTTACTTATTAATTTTTAGAATGTTAATAAATTAGCATTATTTTATTTCGAATAAGACTGTATGAATAGAAACAATTCTTTTATGACAAAACAAATAGTCATCACGATTTGAAGTAAATAATGGTTCAAATACTTATAACTAATTGAACTGGTTTAGTAAATAAATTTATTTTTTAAATCTCTTACTTCTTAATTTTCAAAATATTAATAAATTAATATTATTTTGTTCCAAATAAACTTATATGAACAAAAGCATTTGTTTTATGACAAAACAAAAGGTAATAATGATTTGAAATAGATAATTGTTCAAATAGTCATAATTATTTCAATTGATTTGGCAAACACAATTATTTTTTAAATCTCTTACTAATTTTTGAAATATTAATAAATTTATTTTTTTTTACTCTGAATAAGTTACTAAAAACTGAAAAAAATTGTTTTACGATAAAACAAAAAGTCCTAATTATTTAAAATTAAGAATTATTCATATAGTCTTGACTATTTGAAATGGTTTGGTAAATACATTTACTTTTTAAATCTCTTAGTTATTAATTTTTAGAATATTATTACATTAGTATTATTTTATTTTGAATAAACTTTTATGAACAAAAATAATTGTTTTATGATATAACAAAAGCTTATAACAATTTGAAATATATAATTGTTTTCAAATAGTCATAACTATTTGAACTGATTCAGTAAACAGATCAATTTTTTACATCTCCAACTTATTAATTTTTAAAATATTAGTAAATTAGTATTATTTTATACCAAATAGGCTTGTATGATGAAAAATAATTATTTTATGACAAAACAAAAATTCATAATAATTTAAAATAGATAATTATTCAAATGGCCAAAATTATTTGAATTGATTCGATAAACTAATTTATTTTTTAAATCTCTAACTTATCAAATTTTGAAATATTAATAAGTAATATTATTTTATTTTGGATAAGCTTTTATGTACTGAAACAATTGTTTTACAATAAAAATAAAAGGTCATAACAATTTTAAATAGATAATTGTTCAAATAGTCATAACTATTTGAACTTTTTGGTAAACAAATTTATTTTTTTAAGTTCTTGCTTATTAATTTTCTAAATGTTAATAAATTAGTATTATTTTATTTCGAATAAGCATGTATACATTGAACCAATTATTTTATAACTAAACAAAAGGTCAGAATGATTTGAAATAGATAATTGTTCTCATAGGCTTAATTATTTGAACTAGTTCAGCAAACACATTTATTTTTTAAATCTTTATTAATTTTTGAAATAGTAATAAATTGGTATTATTTTATTCTAAATAAATTTGTATGAATACCAATTATTCTAAATAATTGGTATTATTTTATGATAAAACAAAATGTCATAACGGTTCGAAATAGATGATAGTTCAAATAGACATGACTATTTGAACTTGTTCAGTAGACAAATTTATTCTTTAAATCTCTAACTTATTAACTTTTAGAATTTTAGAATATTAATAAATTAATATTATTTTATTCTA
This sequence comes from Durio zibethinus, assembly GCF_047325235.1. Lineage (NCBI taxonomy): Eukaryota > Viridiplantae > Streptophyta > Magnoliopsida > Malvales > Malvaceae > Durio > Durio zibethinus. The sequence continues at coordinate 199,027 of NC_143181.1, forward strand.
AATATACTTTTATGAATAGAAACAATTGTTTTATGATAAAATAAAAGATCATAATGATTTGAAATAAATAATTATTCAAATAGTCATAACTATTTGAACTCGCTTGGTAAAAAGATTTATTTTTTAAATCTTTTGCTTATTAATTTTTAGAATTTTAATAAATTAGTATTATTTTATTTCAAATAATCTTGCATGAATAGAAACAATTGGTTTATGACAAAACAAATGGTCATAACTGTAGACACCCTATTTACTTCGGACCCCAGCCCATTGGGCCTGGTCCAATAGCATTTGGGTCTAAGCCCATTGGACCCTGTTTAAGATCCAATTAGCTGGCCCCAATGGGCTTTCATTTTTATTTTCATTATTTAATATAAATATTTTTATTTTTATCTATTAATATTTTTATTATTTATCTACTTTTATTATTATTATTTATCTATTTCTTTTATTTATCTAATTATTTTTTTGTTATCTATTAATATATTTATCTTTTTATTTTGATTAATTTTCGGTTAAGATTAGGAAAAAAAAATTGGAATGAATTTGCCTGTGATTTGGGAATTGGCAGAGTTAGGATTGGATTCAAAGATTGAATTCAAATCCCAGAAAGAGTTGGGATTGATCAGAAACTCTTATGATCAATCCCTATAAATAGGTGCTGGAAGAACAGAAGAAAACACACAAAAAAACATAGACACAGAGAAGAAAAAAAAGCTAAAAAAAGGTTTTTGTGGGTTAGAATAGCACTAGGAATCGGTGGGATTTTTTTTTAGAATTTTTGGTGAATTTTTTTCTAAAAATTTTTGGAAAATTTCTAGATTTCGGTTGAATTTTTTGACAAAGTTTGAATTTTTCGGTGACTTTTTCGGCCAAGTTTGAATTTTTCAACCAGCTTCCCAGTTTTCGACGACTATTTCTAGAAATTAATCAGCTTTCCGGTGAACTTCCGACAAAAAACTCAAATTTCGACAAAAATTTTCAGAATCTGGTGAGATTCAACCGGAGTTTTTCATCGGTTTAGAGATAAGGGAGAGAAAAAAAAGGGAAGAAAGAGAGAGGGGAGGAGAGGTCTGCTGAAAAACAGAGGAATTAGCATTTTATACCTAGTGAAAACGACGTCATTTTTACGTTACTATGCCCAGAGGATTTGCGTGTTTTGAAATCGGGCGACCCGACCGAGCATCAACCCACATTCAACCTAAGTACGAGCCGTTTCCTGAGCCGAGTCGTGTCTTCGAGCCGTCCTTTCTTCTTCGAGCCAAGCCGAGTCGAGCCGCTCAAGTCGAGCCGTTCCCAGGTTTTTTTATTTATTTATTTATTATTATTATTAATGAGATTAGAATTGTTTTATATATTTTATTTTATTTTATTTTTCTTTATTTTTATTTTTATTTTCATTTTCATTTTTATTTTATTTTATTATTTTATTTTCTTTAAATAAAATTCAAAAAAAATATTTTTGAGGAAAAGTTGAAAGTATCAATTTTCTTTGAAAATAAGCTTTCTAAAAAACATTTTTTGAGAAAAGTTGAAAGTATCAATTTTCCTTGAAGATAAGCTTTCCATAAAAAAAATATTTTTGGGAAAAAGTTGGAAGTATCAATTTTCCTTAAAAGTAAGTTTTCAAAAATGGATTTTTGAGGAAAAGTTGAAATTATCAATTTTTCTCGAAATTAAAATTTCTAAAAAATATTTTGGGAAAAAGTTGAAAGTATCAATTTTCCCTGTACAAAAGTAATAATTTTTTTTCTTTTTTATTTTCTTGAATTTTCTTTAATGTTAAATAATCTGACGATGGAGCCTCTGTAAGTGAAATAGTAGTTTTCTTGCACACTCTTGAGGTGAGAGGATTTTTTCAATTTTCTACTAAAAGTATTAGAGTCAATTGAGATTAATTTCCAATAACTAATTACTTGGTAAAATTTTAAGGTTTATTGGATAACATAAAATTAAGCTGGTACCATCTTTTGATGGGCGTTGTGAGAGAACTATAACCTTCCTCACATATAACCAAACTCCTGAACCCTGTTCTGGTTAGTAGATTCGAACCTATTCTTTTAGGGACCCTTAAACTTAGGTGTTCCCTAAAAGGATAGATTCCTTAGGTGGCCAATCGCACCTAGATAAAAAAGATTGGTGGCGACTTTTTCAAATCAATGTCTAGCGATAGATCCCTGGATCTAGATGTTATGACAGCTTGGCGACTCCACTGGGGACCTCTGAGAGTTAGGCCAGCAAATAAATTTGTGTTATCCAAAAGCCTAATAAAATCGAACCTTTTGTATAAATTTTTTTTTCATTCATGTTTATTTACTTTATTAATTATGTCATTCATATGCATATGCATAACATGAGCTCTATACCCGAGCTTTATCCTTCTAGGAGGGAGTAAAGTACCTATTGCTTTCGTGAGGTTTATGCCTTCACAGTGGCTAGAGAAATACTCCCACTCAAATTGAACATTTTTTGCTTGTAGCCTGTAATAGGTGAGGATTAGTGTGCCTTACTAGTCTGTGATGGACAATGATGTAAGGAGCAATTTGGAAACCCTTAAACTTTAGCCTTGAACTACATATAAGTAAATGTTAAAAGTGCCTAACCCTAAGATAGAGCCTTTTTTACCCAATAATAGATATACCCTGAAACTAGGACACAAAAAAAGTGTTTATCTAATCATTTTGATTGTCTGACTTTGTGCATCGTCATTATCATATGTAACATTATGCATCAGCATCACTTTCAGTTCATATGTCAAACTAACTATGTTGTTTGTCTGATTTTATGCATCTGTATTATTTTCATGATCATGTTTTAACATTATCGTTTGCATCCATTTCATATTAGATTTCATCCATGAAAATGTACATTTCATTCATGCATCAACGTATCATACAGCATAGCATAGCATTTCTAATCATAATTGTGGTGCTAAAGGTTCAAGGATAGCTCCATCTAGCGAGAACCCTATCAATCGATACAACACAAGATCTAGAGCCAGACAAATGGAGTAAGAAAATTCTCATCGATTTGAAAAATTGGAAAAAGCTCAAGAAAAGATTGAGAATGAGTTAAGTAAAATTTTGGATGCTCTCAACAAATTAAATAAAGGAAAAGGAGTAGAAGAGAACACAAGCCAACAAGGCCCTGCATCGTAAAAAGTCACTGACCTCTTATATCCATCTGGTTTTGGTCCATCTCAAGCCCAGTCTACACAAGAAGTTCCACCACAACACTTCACATATCCTACATATCCTGGAATACCATCAGCCTCTAATCCAGGGCATTACCATAGCTATGTAAATCCTATCTTTACTGAAAAGGCAATTGAGCCAATTCAAATCCCTGATCTGGATGAACTGAAAAGAAAAGATAAGGAAAAGATAAGAGTGGAAACTCAAGAAAACTCTAAAATTAATATGCTAGAACAAAGGCTACAGGCTGTGGAAGGAATTGGTTTCTATGGTTCAGTTGATGCTATTGGGCTTTGTTTAGTCCCTGATGTGGTCATTCCTCCTATGTTCAAAGTATCAGAATTTGAAAAATATGATGGCACAAAGTGCCCAAAAACTCATATTACCATGTATTGTCGAAAGATGGCAGCCTATGCTCATGACAAAAAGCTACTAATGCATGTTTTCTAAGATAATCTTATTGGTTCTGCTGTTAGGTAGTATATCCAGTTAAACAGAACTCGCATCTATTCCTAGAGTGACATGGCCCACGATTTTATCAGTCAATATCGACATATCATGGATTTGGCCCTGATCGTTTATCTTTACAAAACCTGGAAAAAAATACCAATGAGACTTTTAAAGAGTATGCCCAGAGGTGAAAGGATATTGCTTCTCAAGTACGCCTCTTCTAACTGAGAAAGAACTACATTGTTGTTTGTCAGCACTTTGAAGTCTCCCTATTATGAAAAGATGATAGGGAATGCAACAAAGAATTTCATCGACATGGTGATCTCTGGAGAAATTATTGAAAGTGCCATAAAAAATGGCAAGTTGAAAGGAAGAGAAACCAAGAAGGCATCAAAAAAGAAAGAAATTGAAGCTCAAGCTATGAGCTTTAATAGACAACAATTCAGGGGTTATCAACCCTATCCACCCTAAGGTTACTCTTCATACTATCCTACTATGAATAATGCCCCATCCTACCCATACCAGCTAGCTCCACAACCACCTTATTCATCCATATATCGATCCATTTTTAGCCCTCAAGATCTTACATATAGCCTTAGCATTCAAACTCCTGCAAGAGCCCAAATTCACCATACTAACCCAGTAAGTGGTTCACGAGAGCAACGGATTACTTGAAAAAATTTGTATTTGATCTAATCCCCATAACTTATACGGAGTTATATCGAGAACTCTATAATAGCCATTTGATTGCCCCCAGCCATGTGGAGCCACTTAAGCCACCCTATCCTAGTGGTATGATCCTCCAGCCCACTACAACTACCACTATGGAATTGCTGGCCATTCTACTGAAAATTGCACTGCTTTAAAGCATAAGGTGCAACGGTTGATCAATGATGGAATGGTAAGTTTTGATCAAGTAAAAGCAACAACACTTAATGTTAGTGGCAATCCACTACCAAATCACAATGTTAATGCTCTGAGTGAAAATCAAGAACACATTGGTCAGAAAGGGTCCGGAGAGTCATAATGAATTGAGGGATAAGATATCAATAAAGATTCTTCACTTGATCGCATAGAGGGATAATTTTAAAGAACGAAGATAAGGCTGGTTGAAAGATTTTTTGATTTCTTTTAGAGTAATGTTAGGTTTCTTTTAGGCAATAGGATTTCATTTGTTATCATTTCAATAAAAGACAATTTAATGCATTTCATTACATTTTTTTTCTTTTCACTCAACCATTGTTCCGTGCTTTGTCACATTTCATAACTTTTCATTCCCATTCTTAAATTTTAGATGATGAATATTTAAGACAATGATAACAATAATTCTGGAATTTAATTTTGAGAACTCATCCACATTAATATGAGGAGATGATTTGAGCAAAAAAGTAAGCTGTTACCAGAAGTGAAATAGATATGTCTTGAAGATGTGCAATCTTTTATAGAGGTTCATGAGCTTTGTTCAATAGATGATGTTCAAGAAAGGTATTCATAATTGAGATGAAAAATGGCCATCTTTCTTTTACCATTCGAAAAACCATTTATTGTTACCCTTTTGAGCCTATTATGATTTCTTTTTTTGAAAAACCCCAACCAAGGATCACCCTCTACACCGGAGGGCAATTTTTGAAAAAAAAAATCACAAAAGATCTCAAAGATGGAAAGAGAAAGAAAAGTAAAAGAAAAAATAAATGCCACACATGATTTGGGGTAAAGTAATGAGAATCCTTTGTGTAAAGAAAGAAAAAATAGTGAAATGATGTGAGGGCAAAATGTCAAGTTGCATCAAATGATCCTTTGGTTTTGAACTTTTTTAATACATGTTTTGAGCCTATTATATCCATTTCTTTTATGACCCCTCACCTTGACCTACATTACAACCTTGAAAAGTCCATTTAGATCAAGTGTGAATGCTTAAATTGAATGATCATATATTAGGCAAAAACATGCTCATGATGAAACAATGGAATCATGCTACATTGCTCTAAAGTTTGATGTGTGAAAGATATCAACAATGGATGAAAAATGAGAAAAAAAAATAATGAAAAAAAAAGAAAAAAAAGAGATAAAAAAGAAAGAAAGAAGAAAAAAATGAGAAAATGAAAAAAAGAGATTTAAATTGAAAACCTGAAAGGGTGATTTTGGTAGAAAAAGATCCAGGTCAAATGGTTCATATGCATGGAAAATCAAAGACATCCGAAGATCCCTCAAAGATGAGGCAAAGTTCGCCACGCTCAAAATGACTTCAACAGTAAATGGAATGAGTTTTTGAAAAAGAATCCTAGATTAATGTTGAGAATTGTCTGAATCTTCATCGTTTGGACATACCATTCATCCCAATGACATGTATCCAATTTATTTCCTTTCCTATTTGTTTTGTACCAAAATAGATCTTCATTGATTATCTTTACCATAATTTACCTTGTGTTCTCTTATTGTTACATCCCTAGAATAAATTAAGAAAATGTATGAGTGCATTATAATTGTCAAAAATTGAAATGATGATTAATGAATGACAATGTGCATAAAAAAATCTTGCATTCCTTTAAAGAGAAATCTAAGATGATGGTGGTAACAAAATGAAGAAATGGTAGAAACCTAAAAGAGATGATTTGGAAGGATATATGATGTGACCAATGGAAAACATGATGATGGATTGGACAATAAAATGAAGATGGGGCAAATCTTGAAAAGTGGTATAACCAAGTGATGAGTACAAGGATGAATTGGTTGATATAACTTGTAAGTTATGATTGAATGATGAAAATAATCAGTGGACAAAGTTTATTTTGGAATGGTTAATGTTGAGATACCTATGAGTAATGACCCAGTGATGGTGGATGAAACTTGTTCTAAAATTTGTTAGTGCTGAGAAGTCCATGAATGGTGGTCAACTGATGATCGATTGATGAAACTTATTATAAAGTATTGAGAAATTGAACAAGGAAGACATGCAAAATGGTGGAGTTTTGAGAGCCATATTACCATAATTATTTAGAATTTTTTGATATAGACGTCTGCATTACATGCATCATGAGGGCATCATTGCTTGAATAATACATGCACATAATTCGATGAATTAAACTTTGTTTGGCATGCATGGCACTATGAGAATATAAGTTACCGCATTTGCATCATTAAGAAGGCATTTGCATCTTTGGTCATAACATTCATTCATGCAAAATTTTGAGTCACTTGAAAAAAATTATGAATATTTTGATAAGAATTTTTGAGAACTCAAATGAGAATCTTTAAGTATCAAAATGAGAATCTTTGAGGAGTGAAACCCTAAAGTTTGTTGAATGTGAATCTTTGAACTAGAATGAAAAGTTTTAAACTTTTGGATGTGAATTTCCAAAATACAAAGCTTCAACTTTTTGGATATGAATCTCTAAATTTTTTAAATGAGAACCTTTGAACTTAGATGTGAAACTCTAAGTTTTATTGCTGAGCCTTTGAACTCAAATGAGATGCTTTGAATTTTTGGATGTGAATCCCAAGCTTGCCAAATGCGAACCTTTAAAAAGCCTTGAACTTTTGGATGTGAGCCTCCAAAATTCAAATGAAGATCTTTGATGCGAGTCTTGCAAGTTGTAAATGCAAATCTTGAGATCTTGCAAATTTGAACGAAACTAAAATTTTGAGAATCAAATTTTAGTAAATTTTTACTAAAGTTAGAAGGTTCTTGCGAATCTAAACCTTTAAATGTTAAACTCAAATTGTGAATCTTTGAGTTCCTATTACAAAATTTCTTTAATGACGATCTATAACTCCTTTGGACATGATTGTCAAAGAGCTATTTACTTTCCAAAAGTTAAGCCTCTAATTAGAAGAGACATTTACTTTTCAAAAGTCGTTGAGCCTCTGATTAGAGGAGCCATTTACTTTTCAAAGTTTTTGAGCCTCTGATTAGAGGAGCCATTTATTTTTCCAAAGTCGTTAAGCCTCTGTTTAGATGAGCCATTTACTTTTCAAAGTTGTTGAGCCTCTGATTAGAAAAGCCATTTATTTTTTCAAAGTCGTTGAGCCTCTGATTAGAGGAGCCTTGTTTATTTTTCAAAAGTCATTGAGCCTCTGATTAGAGGAGCTTTGTTTATGTTTCTCAAAATCGTTAAGCCTCTGCTTAGAGGAGCTTTGATCAAAATTTTAACAAACCAAAAAAAAAAATAAAAACAAAAAGTGTCAAGTTGAGTCTTGAATGGGTGTCTACGTCTTTGCACAATTCCTGCTTCACAGAAAATGTGCAAAGAGGGGCAGCTATAGACATCCTATTTAGTTCAGACCCAAGCCCATTGGGCTCGGTCTAATAGGATTTGGGTCAAGCCCATTGGACCCGATTTAGGATCCAATTAGCTGGCCCCAATGGGCTTTCATTTTTATTTTCATTATTTAATATATATTTTTATTTTTATTATTTATCTACTTTTATTATTATTATTTATCTATTTCTTTTATTTATCTAATTATTTTTTTTGTTATCTATTAATATATTTATCTTTTTATTTTGATTAATTTTCGGTTAAGATTAGGATAAAAAAATTGGAATGAATTTGCTTGTGATTTGGGAATTGGCAGAGTTAGGATTGGATTCAAAGATTGAATCCAAATCCCAGAAAGATTTGGGATTGATTAGAAACTCTTCTGATCAATCCCTATAAATAGGTGTTGGAAAAACAGAAGAAAACTCACATAAAAACGTAGACAGAGAGAAGAAAGGAAAGCTAAAGAAAGGTTTTTGTGGGTTAGAATAGCACTAGGAATCGGTGGGATTTTTTTTTAGAATTTTTGGTGAATTTTTTTTTGGAAAATTTCTAGATTTTGATTGAATTTTTTGGCGAAGTTTGAATTTTTCGGTGACTTTTTCGGCCAAGTTTGAATTTTTCGACCAGCTTCCCAGTTTTCGGTGACTATTTCCAGAAATCGATCAGCTTTTCGGTGAACTTTCGGTGAAAAACCCAGATTTCGATGAAAATTTCCAAAATCCGACGAGATTCAACAAGAGTTTTTCGTTGGTTTAGAGAGAAGGGAGAGAAAAAGAAGGAAAGAGAGAGAGAGGAGGAGGAGAGGTCTGCTAAAAAACAAAGGAATTACCCTTTTATACCCAGTGAAAACGATGTCGTTTTTGCGTTACTATGCCTAGAAGATCCACACGTTTTGAAATTGGACAACCTGACCCGAGCGTCGACCCGCTTTTGACCCACCTTCAACCCGAGTGCGAGCCGTTTCCTGAGTCAAGCCATTCGAGCCGAGCCGCATCTTCGAGCTGTCCTTTTTTCCTCAAGCCAAGTCGAGCCGAGCCGCTCCTAGGTTTTTTTTTCTTTTTTATTTATTTATTATTATTATTATTAATTAGATTAGAATTGTTTTATATATTTTATTTTATTTTATTTTTATTTATTTTTATTTTTATTTTCATTTTTATTTTATTATTTTATTTTCTTTAAATAAAATTCAAAAAAAATATTTTTGAGGAAAAGTTGAAAGTATCAATTTTCTTTGAAAATAAGCTTTCTAAAAAACATTTTTTGGGAAAAGTTGAAAGTATCAATTTTCCTTGAAGATAAGCTTTCCATAAAAAAAATATTTTTGGGGAAAAGTTGAAAGTATCAATTTTCCTTAAAAATAAGTTTTCAAAAATGGATTTTTGAGGAAAAGTTGAAAGTATCAATTTTTCTCAAAATTAAAATTTCTAAAAAATATTTTGGGGAAAAGTTGAAAGTATCAATTTTCCCTGTACAAAAGTAATCATTTTTTTTCCTTTTTTATTTTCTTGAATTTTTTTTAATGTTAAATAATCTGACGATGGAGCCTCTGCAAGTGAAACAATAGTTTTCTTGCATACTCTTGAGGTGAGGGGATTTTCTCAATTTTTTGCTAAAAGTATTAGAGTCAATTGAGATTAATTTCCAATAACTAATTACTTGATAAAATTTTAAGGCTTATTGGATAACACAAAATTAAGCTGGTACCATCTTTTGATGGGAGTTGTGAGGATGCTATAACCTTTCTCACACGTAACCGAACTTCTGAACCATGTTCTGGTTAGTAGACCCGAACCTATTCTTTTAGGGACCCTTAAACTTAGGTGTTCCCTGAAAGGATAGATTCCTTAGGTGGCCAATCGCACCTAGATAAAAAAGATTGGTGGCAACTCCTTCAAGTCAATGTCTAGTGATAGATCCCCGGATCTAAACGTTATGACAATAACAATTTGAAATAAATAATTGTTCAAATAGTTATAACTATTTGAACGTGTTCAGTAAAAAAATTTATTTTTCAAACTTTTGCTTATTAACTTTTGGAATATTAATTAATTTATATTATTTTATTCAAAATAAGCTTGGATGGACAAAACCAATTGTTTTATGACAAAACAAAAGGTCATGATGTTTTAAATAGATAATTGTTCAGATAGTCATAACTCTTTGAACTTGTTCAATAAACAGATTCATTTTTCTAGTTCTCTTACTCATAAATTTTGGAATATTAATAAATTAGTATTATTTTACTTCAAATAAGCTTATGTTAACTGAAACAATTATTTTATTACAAAACAAAAGGTCACAATGATTTGAAAAGAATAATTATTTATAGCAATTGATATAGGAGCTTAAACATTTGGTATAAAGAGCTTAAACAACAAGGGGGAGAAATGTTTCATGAATATATTTGTTAATGATAGCTCTTTGTGTTTTTTTGCTCATTAATATGCTCATGCCTTTTTACTATGACAAAAATGGGAGAAATATCATATGGAGAAATTTACTTGTGCTTCACTTGCATATGTTTTGATTGTGTTTATTTCATATATTTGACTAACATATGTTTATTGAGTTGTGTTGGATTAGGATGCATAAATTGAGGGGGAGTTTTGCCATGTATTGTTTAAGGGGGAGTTTTCAAAATGTTTTTCAAAATCTTAAATGTCTTAAAGAAAGTTTTTTTTTTTTTTTTATCAAGCAAATTTATCTTTAAGTTTTGTCATATCAAAAAGGAGGAGATTGTTAGCCTTGAATTGATCCTTATGTTGAAAATGACAAAGCATTATGCTAAATAAGCTTCATCAAGATTTTGAAAAAGATTTATTTAGTACATGTTCTTAAGTTTTATATTTTGGTACTAAATAAATAATATGATTTTCAAAGTTTAAACAAACCTTTCTTTATGTTTTCTTATTTTTCAAATCAAAAGTTTCTTTAAACAATTTTTATTTAAGCTTAATGAAAGTCTAATTGTTGTTTTGAAAGTAAACTTATTCATTTTGGACTTGATACAATTTTGATAATATTGGTTTTGAGAAATAGATTAACTTAAGAAAGTTGTTTTCCAAGAATAAAGTTTTCTAACATTGAACTTGTTTTATTTTTCTATATTAATTCACAAAGCTTTAATATTTGAATTTTATATGTGGAAAGCTCTTTGAATCTACTTTCTAATGGATCAAACAAAATCAAAATCCAAATTTTCTAAGAAAAGATTTTGAATTTTTACTAGACACTCTGCAGTTGTCTAAAACTGCACAAGGGGTAGTTTTGAAAATTCACTATAATTCGTACATAATGAATTAAGTAATGAAATTTATATGATAGAAAGCCCTTGAAGTCTAGTTTCTAAATCTTCAAATGTTTTGTGATTTAGATTTGTATAACTCAAGACATGATCAAATTAGTTTGTTGAGTGCAAAATAGAAGATAACCACCTAGCTTGGACAAGATCGATCCCCTTAAGGAAGGGATCGATCACCCTAAGGAGGGGATCGATCACCCCCTTGAACCAATCGATCTCCTCAAGGAAGGGATCAATCAGGTCATGATTTTCAAAGGCAAATTTGTTCCAAAACATGAACCAATCAATCCCCTCATGGAAGGGATAGATCAGGTCTTGCCCAGAACACTCCAACGGCTAGTTTTTCATGCTTCCTATGGACATTTCTTTTTCCCAAGCTTCCTCAACGGCTAGTTCTTCAATTTCTCTATATATTAGCCACTCCAACACACTAAGAAGATTGATGAATCAGGAGAGCAAGAACCAACAAACTATATTTTCATTCTCTTAAAGAATCAAGAATTGTTAGAGCTTAAAATCCATATCTTTTGTATTTGTTGTATCCAAACAATATTGTGTTCTTCATTCATCATATTTGTTTGTACTTGATTAGGCAAACACTTAGCCTTTGAGAGGTGTTTTATGTTTACATTTTTATTAAGTGACTTTGTAATCAAGAGGTGAGGCATCTTCTTGAATTTGTGAGATTGAAAGGTTACTACTTAGCCTAGAAAGTAGAGAGTGTAAGGTTTCTATCTTAAGCCTTTAAGAGAAAAAGATAGGGTTATAATTTCAATTCAAGAATAGTAGATTAAAGCCTTGGTGTGGACAACTAAGAGAGAGGACGTAGATGCCTTGTGGAGAAGGACCGAACCTCTATAAATCCTTCTATTTGATTTCTCTATCCCTATCTCTTTATTTTGATTATAGTTTATACTTGCTTATAGTTCATCAATTCATTATTATTTGCATTATATTTTGATATTGGTTTTAATTTCCATTCAATTATATTGAAATCATTTTTTTGGGAAAGAATTTAAAGAGATCCAATTCACCCCCTCTTGGATCACCATCTCACCTAAAAAGCTAACAATTATTAAGTAAGAGATTTAAAAATTAAAGCTATTATTCGAACTAGTTCAAATAGTTATGACCATTTGAACAAATATCAATCTCAAATTGCTATGATCTTTGTTTTGTCATAAAAAAATTGTTTCTGATCATATATGCTTATTTGGATAAAAATAATACTAATTAATAATATTTCAAAAATTAGTAAGAGATTTAAAAAATAAATGTGTTTGCTGAATTAGTTCAAATGGTTAAAACTATTAGTATATTATCTATTTCAAATCATTCTAAGATTTTGTTTTATCATAAAATAATTGCTTCAGTTCATACAAGCTTATTTAGAATAAAATAATACTAATTTATTAACATTCAAAATATTAATAAGCAAGAGATTTGAAACAATAAATATATTTACTAAACAAGTTCAAATAGTTATGGTTATTTGAACAATTATCTATTTAAAATCATTGTGAATTTTTGTTTTATCATAAAACAATTCTTTCAGTACATAAAAGCTTATCCAAAATAAAATAATATTATTTTATTAATATTTCAAAAATTAATAAGCAAGAGATTTAAAAAATAAATTAATTTACCGAATCAATTCAAATAATTATGGCCATTTGAATAATTATATATTTCAAATCATTATTACCTTTCATTTTGTCATAAAACAATTGTTTCTCAACATACAAGCTTATTTAAAATAAAATAACACTAATTTACTAATATTTCAAGAATTAGTAAGAGATTTAAAAAATAAATCTATTTACCAAACCAATTTAAATAGTTATGACAATTTGCACAATTATCTATTTCAAATTGTTATAACCTTTTGTTCTATCATAAATCAATTATTTTTGTTCATACAAGTTTATTCGAAATAAAATAATACTAATTTAATAATATTCTAAAATTCATAACTAAGAGATTTTAAAAATAAATCATTTCCTAAACCAATTCAAATAGTTAAGATAATATGAACAATTATCTATTTCAAATAGTTATGACCTTTTGTTTATCATAAAACAATTATTTCAGCTCATACAAGTTTATTTGGAATAAAACAAAACTAATTTGTTAATATTTCAAAATTTTATAAGAGATTTAAAAAATAATTTTTTTTACTAAACCAGTTTAAATAATTATAACTATTTGAAAAATATATATTTCAAATCGTTAAAAGTCATAATGATTAGTCATAAGTATTTGAACTTATGCAGTAAACATATTTATTTTTTAAATCTTTTACTTATTAATTGTCTAAATGATAATAAATTTGTATTAGTTTAATTGAAATAAGCTTATAGGAATAGAAAAAGTTATTTTATGACAAAATAAAAGGTGATGGCAATTTGAAATATATAATTGTTCAAATAGTCATAACTATTTGAACTTGTTCTATAAACAAATTCAGTTTTTAAATCTCTTATTTATTAATTTTTGGAATATTAATAAATTAGATTTATGTTATTCCTAATAAGCTTGTATAAACATAAACAATTGTTTTGTGACAAAATAAAATGTCATAATGATTTGAAATAGATAATTGTTCGGCCAGTCATAACTATTTGCACTGGTCAGGTCAACAAATTCATTTTTTAAATCTACAACTTGTTAATTTTTAGAACATTAATAAATTAACATTACTTTATTCCAAATAAGACTATATCAATAGAAATAATTGTTTTAAGACAAAACAAATGGTCATAACAATATGAAATAAATAATTGTTTAAATTGTTATAACTAATTGAACTGGTTTGGTAAACAAATTTATTTTTTATATCTCTTATTAATTTTTAAAATATTAATAAATTAATGTTATTTTATTCTGAATAAACTTATATGAAGAAAAACATTTGTTTTACGACAAAACAAAAAGACATAACAATTTGAAATAGATAATTATTCATATAGCCTTAACTATTTGAACTAGTTCAACAAACAAATTTATTTTTCAAATCTCTTAATTATTAATTTTAATAATATTATTAGATTAGTATTATTTTATTTCGAAGAAGCTTGTATGAATATAAATAAGTGTTTTATGACAAAACAAATGGTTATAACGACTTGAAATATATAATTGTTAAAATAGGCATAATTATTTAAATTGATTCAATAAACAGACAATCTCCTACTTCTTAATTTTTGAAATATTAATAAGTTAGTATTATTTTATTATGAATAGGCTTTTATAATGAAAAACAATTGTTTTATGAAAAAACAAAAGTTCAAAACGATTTGAAATAGATAATTGTTCAAATAACCATAATTATTTGAACTGATTTGATAAACTAATTTATGTTTTTAATCTCCAACTTCTCAATTTTTGAAATATTAATAAAGAAATATTATTTCTTAATTTTTGAAATATTAATAAAGTAATATTATTTTATTTTGGATAAGCTTTTATGAAGTGAAACAATTGTTTTATGACAAAACAAAATGTTATAACAATTTTAAAATGATAATTATTCAAATAGTCATAACTATTTAAACCTTTTTGGTAAATAGATTTATTTTTTAAAATTCCTTGCTTATTAATTTTTTTAATGTTAATAAAATAGTATTCTTTGATTTCGAATAAGCATGATTGAACTAAAACAACTATTTTATGACTAAACAAAAGGTCAGAACAATTTGAAATAGATAATTATTCTAATAGTCTTAACTATTTGAACTAATTCAGCAAATATATTTATTTTTTAAATCTCTTACTTATAAATTTTTAAAATATTATTAATTTAGCAATATTTTATTTTGAATAAGTTTGTATAGACAGAAATAATTGTTTTATGACAAAACAAACGTAATACCAATTTGAGATAGATAATTGTTCAAACAGTCATAACTATTTGAAATGGTTTAATAAACAAATTTAGTTTTTAAATCTCTTATTAATTTTCAAAATATTAATAAATTAATACTATTTTATTCTGAATAATTTTGTATGAATAGAAACAATTGTTTTATGACAAAACAAAATATCATAATGATTTGAAATAAATAATTATTTAAATAGTTATAACTATTTGAACTCACTTGGCAAACAGATTTATTTCTTTAATCTTTTACTTACTAATTTTTGGAATTTGAATAAATTAGTGTTATTTTATTTCGAATAAGTTTTTATGAATAGAAGCAATTGGTTTATGACAAAACAAAAGATCATAATGATTTGAAATAAATAATTGTTCGAATAACCATAATTATTTGAATGTATTCAGAAAACAGATTTATTGTTTAAATTTTTACTTATTAATCTTTGGAATATTAGTAAATTTACATTATTTTATTTAAAATAAGCTTGTATGAACAGAAGCAATTGTTTTATGGCAAAACAAAAAATCATAATGATTTAAAATAGATAATTGTTCAAATAGTCATAACTATTTGAACTTGTTTGGTAAATAGATTCATTTTTTAAATCTCTTACTCATTAATTTTTGAAATAGTAATAAGTTAGTATTATTTTGTTTTGAATAAGCCTATATGAATTGATACAATCATTTTATGACAACTCAAAAGATCATAAATGATTTGAAATAGATAATTATTCAAATAGTTATTACTATTTGAACTTGTTCGGTAAACATATTTATTTTTTAAATCTTTTACTTATTAATTGTCAAAATATTAATAAATTAATATTATTTTAATTCAAATAAGCTAGTATAAAGAAAAATAATTGTTTTATGACAAAACAAAAGGTCATAACAATTTAAAATAAATAATTGTTCAAATAGTCATATCGATTTGAAATTATTCAGTAAACAGATTTGAAATAAGCTTGTATGAATAAAAAAATTTGTTTTATGACAATACAAAAGGTTATAGCATTATGAAATAGATAATTGTTTAAATAGCCATAACTATTTGTATTTATTCTGTAAATAGATTCATTTTTAAATATCTTACTAATTAATTTTTGGAATATTAATAAATTAAAATTATGTTATTTCGAATAAGCTTGTATGAATAGAAACAATTATTTTATGACAAAACAAAAGGTCATAATGATTTTAAATAGATAATTGTTCAAACAATCATAATTGTTTGTACTGGTTAAGCCAATAGATACATTTTCTAAATCTGTTACTTATTAATTTTAAGAATATTAATAAATTAACATTACTTTATTTTGAATAAGATTGTATAAACAAAAATAATTGTTTTATGATAAAACAAATGGTCATAACGATTTGAAATAAATAATTGTTCAAATAGTTATAACTAATTGAACTGGTTTGGTAAATAGATTTATTTTTTAAATCTCTTACGTATTAATGTTTGAAATATTAATAAATTAATATTATTTTATTTCGAATAAACTTATATGAACAAAGAAATTTGTTTTAAGACAAAACAAAAGGTAATAACGATTTGAAATAGATAATTATTCAAATAGTCATAATTATTTGAAATAGTTTTGCAAACAGAATTGTTATGACTTTTTGTTTTATCATAAAATAATTGTTTCTATTCATACAAGCTTATTTAGATTAAAATAATATTAATTTATTAATATTTCAACAATAAATAAGTAAAAGATTTAAAAAATAAATATGTTTATCGAACAAATTCAAATAGTCATTACTATTTGAATAATTATCTATTTCAAAACATTGTGACCTTCTGTTTTGTAATAAAACAATTATTTCAATTAATATAAGCTTATTTGAAATAAAATAATTCTAATTTATTAATATACCAAAAATTAATGAGTAAGAGAATTAAAAAAATAAATCTATTTATCGAACAAGTTTAAATAGTTATGACTATCTAAATAATTATCTATTTCAAAATGTTATGACCATTGTTTTGTCATCAAATAATTGGTTCTATTCATGCAAGCTTATTTTGAATAAAATAATAATAAATGTATTAAAACTCCAAAAATTAATAAGTCAAAATTAAAAAAATAAATATGTTTTCTAAACATGTTCAAATAGTTATGACCATTTGAACAATTATCTATTTCAAATTGTTATGACAATTTGTTTTGCTATAAACCAATTGCTTCTATTTATAGAAGCTTATTCAGAATAAAATAATACTAATTTATTAATATTTCTAAAATTAATAACTAAAAGATTTAAATAATAAATCTGTTTACCAAGCAAGTTCAAATAGTTATGACTTTTTGAACAATTATATATTTCAAATCATTATGATCTTTTGTTTTGTTATAAAACAATTGTTTCTATGCATACAAGTTTATTTGGAATAAAATAATACTAATTTATTATTATTCTAAAATTTAATAAGTTAGAGATTTAAAAATAAATTTGTTTACTAAACAAGTTCAAATAGTCATGTCCATTTGAACTATTATCTATTTCAAATCGTTATGATATTTTATTTTGTCATAAAATAATTGTTTCTATTCATACAAAACTATTCAGAATAAAATAATACCAATTTATTACTATTTCAAAAATTAATAAGGATTTAAAAATAAATGTGTTTTCCAAATCAATTCAAATAGTTAAGACTATTAGAACAATTATCTATTCCAAATTGTTTTGATCTTTTGTTTAGTCAAAAAATAATTATTTTAGTTCTTACATGCTTATTCGAAATATAATAATACTAATTTATTAACATTCAAAAAATTAATAAGTATGAAATAAAAAAAATCTATTTACCGAATAAGTTCAAATTTATTTGAACAATTATTTATTTAAAATTGTTATGACCTTTTATTTTATCATAAAATAACTATTTTAGTGCATAAAAGTTTATCCAAAATAAAATAATATTACTTTATAAATATTTCAAAAATTGATAAGTTAGAGATTTAAAAAATAAATCAGTTTATCAAATTAGTTCGAATAATTATAGCAATTAGAACAATTATCTATTTCAAATCATTATGAACTTTTGTTTTGTCATAAAACAAATGTTTTTCACCATACAAGCCTATTTAGAATAAAATAATACTAATTTACTAATATTTCAAAAATTAATAAGTAAGAGATTTAAAAAGTTAATATGTTTACTGAACCAGTTCAAATAGTTATAACTATTTGAACAATTATATATTTTAAATTATTATAACCCTTTGTTATCTCATAAAACAATTATTTTTGTTCACACAAGTTTATTTGGAATAAAGTAATACTAATATAATAATATTCTAAAAATTAATAACTAAAAGATTTAAAAAATAAATTTGTTTGCTAAACTAGTTCAAATAGTTAAGGCTATATGAACAATTCTTTATTTCAAATCATTATAACCTTTTGTTTTGTTGTAAAACAATTTTTTCAGTTTTTAGTAACTTATTAGAAATAAAATAAAACAAATTTATTAATATTTCAAAACTAAATAAGTAAGAGATTTAAAAAAAATTATGTTTGCCTAACCAGTTCAAATAATTATGACTATTTGAACAATTATTTATTTCAAATCATTATGAAAATTTGTTTTGTCATAAAACAATTGTTTCTATTCATACTGTATTGTTTGAAATAAAGTAATACTAAATGAATCTATTGGCCTGACCAGTACAAATAGTTATGACTATTTGAACAATTATCTATTTCAAATCATTATGACCTTTTATTTGTCACAAAACAATTGTTTTTATTCGTATAAACTTAATTGAATTAGCATAATTCTATTTTATTAATATTCTAAAAATTATTAAGTAAGAGATTTAAAAAATGAATTTGTTTACCGAACAAGTACAAATAATTATGACTATTTGAACAATTATCTATTTCAAATCACTATAACCTTTTGTTTTGTCATAAAACAAAATTTTCTATTCATACAAGCTTATTTCAAATAAACTTATACAAATTTATTAATTTTTAGACAATTAATAAGTAAAAGATTAAAAAAATTTGTTTGTCGAATAAGTTCAAACAGTTATGACTCTTTGAATAATTATTTATTTCAAATCGTTATGACTTTTTGTTTTGTCATGACACAATTGTTTTTCTTCATACAAGCCTATTTATATTAAAATAATATTAATTTATTAATATTTAAAAAATTAATAAATAAAAGATTTTAAAATAAATATATTGATTGAACAAGTTTAACTAGTCACAACTATTTGAATAATTATCTATTTCAAATCGTTGTGACCTTTTGCTTTGTTATAAAATAATTATTCAACTCATCCAAGTTTATTCATAATAAAATAAAACTAATTTATTAATATTTCAAAAATTTACAAAATATCTAAAAATAATTTTTTTATCAAACTAGTTCAAAAAATTATAACTATTTGAATAGTTATATATTTCAAATAGTTATAACCTTTTGTTCTGTCATAAAATAATTTTTTTTGTTCATACAAGCTTATCAAGAATAAAATAATACTAATATAATAATATTTTGAAAATTAATAATTAAGATATTTAAAAGATACAATTGTTTGCCAAATCACTTCAAATAGTTAAGGCTATATGAACAATTATCTATTTCAAATAGTTATAACATTTTTTTTTATTGTACAACAATTTTTCAGCTCTTACTAATTTATTCAAAATAAAATAAATTGAATTTATTAGTATTTCAAAAATTAATAAGTAAAAAATTTAAAAATAATTTTATTAGTCGAACCAGTTTAAATAATTATGAATATTTGAACGATTATCTATTTTAAATCATTATTACCTTTTGTTTTGTCATAAAACAAATGTTTTTGTTCATATAAATTTGTTTAAAATAAAATAATATTAATTTATTAATATCTTAAAAATTAATAAGTAAGAGATTTAAAATATAAATCTATTTGCAAAATCAGTTCAATTAGTTATAACTATTTGAACAATTATTTATTTCAAATTGTTATGACCATTTGTTTTATCATAAAATAATTGTTTCTATTCATATAGTCTTATTTAGAATAAAGTAATCGTAATTTAAAATTAATAAGTAACGAATTTAGAAAATGTATTTGTTGGCCTGACCAGTACAAATAGTTATGACTGTTTGAATAATTATCTATTTCAAATCATTATAACCTTTTGTTTTGTAACAAAAAAAATTGTTTCTGTTCGTAAAAGCTTATTCAGAATAACATAATTCTAATTTATTAATATTCCAAAAATTAATGAATTTATTTACCAAGTAAGTTCAAATAGTTATGACTATTTGAACAATTATCTATTTCAAATTGCTATAGCCTTTTGTTTTGTCATAAAATAATTTTTTCTATTCATACAAGCTCCTTTCAAATCTGTTTATCAAATAAGTTCAAATAGTTATGACTATTTGAACAATTATTTTTGTTCATAAAGGCTTATCCGGATTTAAATAATATTAATTTATTAATATTTCAACAATTAATAAGTAAAATATTTAAAAAATAAATATGTTTATCAAACAAGTTCAAATAGTAATAACTATTTGAATAATTATCTATTTCAAATTGCTATAATCTTTTGTTTCGTCATAAAAAATTGTATCAATTCATATATGCTTATTTGAAATAAAATACTAGTAACTTATTAATATTCATACAAGCTTATTTTGAAAAAAAAAATAATAATTTATTAATATTCCAAAGATTAATAAGTAAACATTTAAAAAATAAATATGTTTTCTAAATGCGTTTAAATAGTTATAATTATTTGAATAATTATCTATTTCAAATCATTATGGCCTTTTTTTTAATCATTAACCAATTTTTTCTATTCATAAAGGCTTAATTGGAATAAAATAATATTAATTTATTAAAATTTTAAAAATTAATAACTAAAAGATCTAAAAGATAAATCTAGTTACCAAGCGAGTTCAAATAGTTATGAGTATTTAAATAATATTTATTTCAAATCATTATGATCTTTTTTTTGTCATAAAACAATAGTTTCTATTCATACAAGTTTATTCGAAATAGGATAATACTAATATATTAATATTCTAAAAATTAATAAGTTGAAGATTTAAAAAATAAATATGTTTACCAAACAAGTTCAAATAGTCATATCCATTTGAAATATTATTTATTTCAAATCGTTATGACATTTTGTTTTGTCATAAAACAATTGTTTCTATTCATATAAAATTATTTAGAATGGAACAATACTATTTTGTTAATATTTTGAAAATTAATAAGAGATTCAAAAACTAAATCTGATTATCCAACCAATTAAAATATTTGTGACTATTTGAATAATTATCTATTTCAAATCAGTACGATCTTTGTTTTGTCATAAAATAATTGTTTCTATTCATATAAATTTATTTGGAGTAAAATATTGCTAAACTAATAAAATTCTAAAAATTAATAAGAGATTTAAAAATAAATGTATTTATCGAACCAGTTAAATAGTTAAGACTATTAGAACAATTATCTATTTCAAATCGTTCTAATCTTTTGTTTAGTCATAAAATAATTGCTTAAGTTCATACATACTTATTTGAAATAAAAAATAATATTTTATTAACATTCAAAAAATTAGTAAGTAAGGAATTTAAAAAAATAAATCTGTTTATTGAATAAGTTCAAATAATTATGACTATTTGAACAATCATCTATTTAAAATTGTTATGACCTTTTTGTTTTATCACAAAATAATTTAAATAGTTATGACCATTTGAACAATTATCTATTTCAAATCGTTATGAGCTTTTGTTTTGTTTTTCATCATAAAACAATTGTTTTTCATCATACAAGCCAATTCGAAATAAAATAGTACTAATTTATTAATATTTCAAAAATTAATAAATAAGAGATTATTTGTTTATCGAACCAATTCAAATAATTATGACTATTTAAACAATTATATATTTCAAGTCGTTATAACCTTTTATGTTGTGATAAAACAATTATTTGTGCTCATACATGCTTATTCGAAATAAAATAATAATATCTAATAATATTATGAAAATTAATAACTAAGAGATTTAAAAAATAAATTTGTTTGTCGAACCAATTCAAATAGTTAAGGCTATATAAATAATTATCTAATTAAAATTGTTACGTCCTTTTATTTTGTCATAATCTATTAATATTTCAAAATTAATATCAGATTTAAAATTTTAATTTGATTATTAAACCAGTTTAAATAGTTATGACTTTTTATTCTATTATAAAATAATAGTTTATCTTCATATAAGCTTATTCGGATTAAAATAATACTAATTTATTAAAATTTCAACAATTAATAAGTAAAAATTTAAAAAATAAATATGTTTACCAAACTAGATCAAATAGTCATGACTATTTGAATAAATATCTATTTCAAATTGTTATGACCTTTGTTTTGTCA
Organism: Durio zibethinus; assembly: GCF_047325235.1. NCBI lineage: Eukaryota > Viridiplantae > Streptophyta > Magnoliopsida > Malvales > Malvaceae > Durio > Durio zibethinus. The sequence goes on from NC_143181.1 coordinate 221,524, forward strand.
TAAAAAAATTATTTTAGTTAATCTAAAATTATTCAAAAATAAAATAATACTAAGCTATTAATATTCCAAAAATTAATAATTAAGAGATTTAAAAAATGAATCTGTTTACTTAACGAGTTTAAATAATTATGACTATTTGAACAATTATCTATTTGAAATTGCTATAACTTTTTGTTTTGTCATAAAATGATTTTTTTGTTCATACAAGCTTATTTCAAATAAAAATAATATAAATTTATTAATAACAAGATAATTAATAAGTAAACGATTTAGAAAATAAATATGCTTATTGAAGAAGTTCAAATCTTTATGACTATTTGAACAATTATTTATTTTAAATTATTATGACTTTTTGTTTTATCATAAAATAATTATTTATGTTCATACAAACTTGTTTGGATTTAAATAATATTAATTTATTAATATTTCTACAAATAATAAGTAGAAGATTTAAAAAAAAATATGTTTACTAAACAAGTTCAAATAGTCATGACTATTTGAATAATTATCTATTTCAAAACATTGTGACCTTTTATTTTGTAATAAAACAATTGTTTCCATTCATATAAGTTTATTTGAAATAAAATAATACTAATATATTAATATTCTAAAAATTAATGAGTAAGAGAATTAAAAAATGAATTTGTTTACTGAATATGTTCAAATAGTTATGACTATCTGAACAATTATCTATTTCAAAATATTATGACCATTTGTTTTGTCATAAAAAAATTGGTTCTGTTCATGCAAGCTTAAAAATAATATAAATTATTTAATACTCCAAAAATTAATAAGTAAAAATTTAAAAAATAAATATGTTTTCTAAACACACTCATATAGTTATGACTATTTAAACAATTATCTATTTCAAATCGTTATGACTTATTGTTTTGTCATAAACCAATTGTTTCTATTCATAAAAGCTTATTCAAAATAAAATAATACTAATTTATTAAAATTCTAAAAATTAATAAATAAAAGATTTAAAAAATAAATCTATTTATCGAGCGAGTTCAAATAGTTATGACTATTTGAACAATTATTTATTTCAAATCATTATGATCTTTTGTTTTATCATAAAACAATTGTTTCTATTCATACAATTTTATTTGAAATAAAATAATACTAATTTATTAATATTCTAAAAATTAATAAGTTGGAGATTTAAAAAATAAATCTATTTATCAAACAAGTTCAAATAATCATGTCTATTTGAGCTATTATCTATTTCAAATCATTATGACTATTTGTTTTGTCATAAAATAATTGTTTCTGTTCATGAAAAATTATTCAAATTAAAATAATACTGACCTATTAATATTTTAAAAATTAATAAGTGATTTAAAAACTAAATCTATTTTTCAAAACAATTCAAATAGTTATGACTATTTAAACAATTATCTATCTCAAAATGTTATGATCTTTATTTTGTCATAAAACAATTGTTCCTTTTCATACAAGCTTATTAAGATTAAAATAATACTAATTTAATAATTTTTCAAAAATTAATAAGTAAGAAATTTAAAAAATAAATGTGTATGTCAAACTAGTTCAAATAGTTAAGACTATTAGAACATTTATCTATTTCAAATCATTCTAACTTTTTGTTTAGTCATAAAACAATTATTTTAGTTCATAAAAACCTATTTAGAATAAAATAATACTAATTTATTAACATTCTAAAAACTAATGAGCAAGAGATTTAAAAAAATATCTATTTACTGAAAAAGTTTAAAAAGATTTAACTTTTTGACCAATCATTCTAGCTATTTAAAGTCATTATAAGCTTTTGTTTTGTCATAAAACAATTGTTTCAGTTTATAAAAACTTATTTGAAATAAAATAATGCTGCTTTATTAATATTTTGAAAATTAGTAAGCAAAAGATTCAAAAACTAAAACTGTTTTTCGAACCAGTTCAAATAGTTATGACTATTTGAACAAATATCAATCTTAAACCATTATGATCTTATTTTCTCATAAAATAATTATTTCTGATCATCCAAGCTTATTCGGATAAAAATAATACTAATTTAATAATATTTTGAAAATTAATAGGAGATTTAAAAAATAAATGTGTTTGCTAAACCAATTCAAATAGTTAAAATATTAGAATAATTATCTATTTGAAATCTTTCTGACCTTTTGTTTAGTCATATAATAATTGTTTTAGTTCATACAAGCCTAATCGAAATAAAATACTACTAATTTATTAACATTTATTTATTTTAAATTGTTATGACCTTTTGTTCAAACAGTTAAGACTATATAAACAATTATTTATTTCAAATTGCTATGACCTTTTATTTTGTCATAAAACAATTATTTTAGCTCATAAATCTATTTACCATTTAAAAAAATAAATCTATTTACCATTTGAACAATTGTCTAATTAAAATCATTATAACCTTTTGATTTGTCATAAAATAATTGTTTAAGTTAATACAAGCTTAGATGGAATAAAATAATACTAATTTATTAATATTTCCTAAAATAATAAGTAAGAAATTTAAAAAATAGATTTCTTTATTGAATTAATTAAAATAATTATGGCAATTTGAATGATTATCTATTTCAAATTGTTATGACCTTTTGTTTTGTCATAAAATAATTATTTTTGGTCATACAAGCTTATTCGAAATAAAATAATACTAATTTTTAAAATTTCAAAAGTTAATAAGTAAGAGATTTAAAAAATAAATATGTTTATCAAACTAGTTCAAATAGTTATGACCATTTGAACAATTATCAGTCTCAAATTGTTAAGATCTTTGTTTTATCATTAAACAATTATTTTTTATCATAAAAGCTTATTCGATTAAAAATAATACTAATTTAATAACATTCCAAAAATAATACTATTTAAATCCCTTACTTATTACTTTTTTGAAAGATTAATAAATTAGTATTATTTTATTCTGAATGAGCTTAAATGATAAAAAATATTGGTTATATGACCAAACAAAAGGTAATAACTATTTGAAATAGATAATTGTTGAAATGGCCTTACTTATTTGAAATGATTCGGTAAATAGATTCACTTTTTAAATCGCTTGCTTATTAATTTTTGGAATATTAATAAATTTGTATTATTTTATTTCGAATAAGCTTATATTATTTGAAATAATTGTTTTATGACAAAACAAAAGGTCATAATGATTCTAAATAGACAATTGTTCAAATAATAATAACTATTTGAACTTGTTCAATAAATAGATTTATTTTTTTAAATATCTTTCTTATTAATTTTTTGAATGTTAATAAATTAGTATTAATTTATTTCAAATAAACTTGTACGAAACTGAAACAATTGTTTTATGACTAAATAAAAGGTAATAATGACTTCAAATGGATAATTGTTTTAATAGTCTTAACCATATGAATTGATTTTGAAAACAATTTTTTTTTAAATGTCTTATTTATTAATTTTTGAAATATTATCAAATTTGTATTATTTTAATCTGAATAAGCTTGTATGAATAAAAAATTTATTTTAAGACAAAACAAAAGGTCATAACGATTTGAAATAAATAATCATTCATATAGTCTTAACTATTTGAACTCATTCAGCAATTAGATTTATTTTTTTAATTTTCTTGGTTAAAAAAATAGTTTGCAGAATATTATTAAATTAATATTATTTTATTTCAAATAAAATAGTATGAACAAAACCAATAGTTTGATGACAAAAAAATGGTTATAATGATTTGAAATAGATAATTATTCAAATAGTGAAAACTATCTAAAATTGTTTGGTAAACGGATTTGCTTTTTAATTCTCTCACTACTTGATTTTCTAAATATAAATAAATTAGTTTTATTTTATTTTGAGCAAACTTATATAAACAAAAACAATTATTTTATGATAAAACAAAAACTAATAATGATTTGAAAAATATATTTTTCAAATAGTTATAACTATTTAAATTGGTTCAGTAAATAGAATTATTCTTTAAATCTCTTACCTATAAAATTTTGAAAAATTAACAATCTAGTTTTATTTTATTCTGAATAAACTTGTATGAGTTGAAATAATACGATTTGAAATAAATAATTGTTCATATTGTCTTAATTATTTGAACTAGTTCAAGAAACAAATTTATATTTTAAATCTCTTAGTTATGAATTTTCAAAATATTATTAAATTAGGATTGTTTTATTTCGAATAACCTTGTATGAACATAAATAATTGATTTATGACAGAACAAAAGCTTATAACAATTTAAAATAGATAATTGTTCAAATAGTCATAACTATTTAAACTAGTTTGGTAAACAAATTTATTTTTTAAATCTCTTACTAATTATTGAAATATTAATAAATTAGTATTATTTTATTTCTAATAAGCTTGTATGTTGATAAACAATTGTTTTATGACAAAAAAAGGTAACAACGATTTGAAATATATAATTATTCAAATGGCCATAATTATTTGAACTGATTCAGTAAACTAATTTATTTTTTAAATCTCTTGCTTATTAATTTATGAAATATTAATAAAGTAGTACTATTTTATTTTTGATAAGCTTTTATGAACTGAAACAATTATTTTATGACAAAACAAAAGTTCATAACGATTTTAAATAGATAATTGTTCAAATAATCATAACTCTTTAAACTTGTTTAGTAAATAGATTTATTTTTTCAAATCTCTTGTGTATTAATTTTTTTAATGTTAATAAATTAGTATTGTTTTATTCTGAATAAGCTTGTATGAACTGAAACAATTATTTTATGACAAAACAAAATCTTAGAACGATTTGAAATAGATAATTATTCTAGGAGTCTTAACCATTTGAACTAATTCGGCAAACACATTTATTTTTTTTAAATATTTTACTAATTTTTAAAATATTATTAAATTAGTATTATTTTTATTCGATAAGCTTGTATGATCAAAAACAATTTTTTTTATGACAAAACGAAGATTATAGCAATTTGAGATTGATATTTGTTCAAATAGTTGTAAGTATTTGAACTGGTTTAAAAACCAGCTTTAATTTTTAAATCTCTTGCTTAATAATTTTTGAAATATTAATAAAGTAGTATTATTTTATTTTTAATAAGATTTTATGAACTGAAATAATTATTTTATGACAAAACAAAAAGTCAAAATGAGTTTAAATAGTCATATCTATTTGATATTGTTTGGTAAACATATTTATTATTTTAAATCTCTTGCTTATTAATTTTTTGAATGTTAATAAATTAGTATTATTTTATTTTGAATAAGCTTGTATGAACTAAAATAATTGTTTTATGACTAAACAAAAGGTCAAAACAATTTGAAATATGTAATTGTTCAATAGTCTTAACTTTTTGAACTGATTCGAAAAAATACATTTATTTTTATTATTAAATTAGTATTATCTTAATCCAAATAAGCTAATATGAAAAGAAACAATTGTTCTATGACAAAATAAAGATCATAATAATTTGAGATAGATCATTGTTCAAATAGTCATTACTATTTGAACTAGTTCAGTAAATATTTAGTTTTTAAATCTCTTATTAATTTTCAAAATTTTAATAAATCAATATTATTTTATTTTGAATAATTATGTATGAACAAAAACAATTGTTTTACAACAAAGCTAAAGGTCATAATGATTGAAATTAGATAATTATTTAAATGGACATGACTATTTGAACTTCTTTGGTAAATAGATTTATTTTTTAAATCTCCTACCTATTCATTTTCAAAATGTTAATAAATTAATATTATTTTATTCCAAATAAACTTGTTTGAACAAAAACAAGTCTTTGATCATAAAATAAAAGATCAAAACTATTTGAAATCAATAATTATTCAAACAGCCAAAACTATTAGACCTTGCTTGGTAAACAGATTTATTTCTTAAATCATTTACTTATTAATTTTTGAAATATTAGTAAATTAATATTATTTTATTTCGAATAAGCTTGTATGAACATAAACAATTGGTTTACGACAAAACAAAAGGTCATAACTATTTGAAATAGATAATTGTTCAAATGGTCATAACTATTTGAATGTGTTCAAAAAATAAATTTATTTTTTAAATTTCTACTTATTAATTTTTGAAATATTAATAAATTTATATTATTTTATTTGGAATGAGATTGTATGAATAGAAACGACTGTTTTATGACTAACAAAAGGTCATAATGATTTGAAATAGATAATTATTTAAATAGTCATAATTATTTGAACTTGTTTGGTAAACAGATTCACTTTTTAAATCTCTTACTCATTAGTTTTTAGAATATTAATAAATTAGTATTATTTTATTTCAAATAAGCCTATATGAACTAAAACAATGGTTTTATTACAAAACAAAAAGGTCATAACGATTTGAAATAGATAACTATTCAAATAGTTATGACTATTTGGACTTGTTCAATAAACATATTTATTTTTAAAATCTTTTACTTATTATTTGTCAAAATATTAATAAATTTTTAATCCGAATAAGTTTGTATGAACAAAAACAATTGTTTTATGACAAAACAAAATGTCATAATGATTTAAAATAAATAATTGTTCAAATTGTCATAACTATTTGAACTTATTTGGTAAACAAATTTATTTTTTAAATCTTTTACCTTTTAATTATCTGAATATTAATAAATTTGTATTATTTTATTTGGAATAAGCTTGTCTAAATAGAAAATTTTATTTTATGATCAAACAAACGATTATAGCAATTTGAAAAAGATAAATGTTCAAATAGTCATAAGTATTTAAACTTATTTAGAAAACAAATTCATTTTTTAAATCTCTTACTTATTAATTTTTGGAATATTAATATGTTAGAATTATATTGTTTCGAATAAGATTGTATGAATAGAAACAATTGATTTGTGATAAAATAAAAGGTTATAACAATTTGAAATTAATAATTGTTCAAACAGTCAGAACCAATAGATTCATTTTTTTAATCAGTTACTTATTAATTGTTAGCTTTATAGGTTAGATGGTGATCCAAGAGGGGGGTGAATTGGATTTCTCCAAAATTTTCCCAAACAAATGATTTCAATATAGTTGAATGAAAATTAAAACAATAAGCACTTTTGATGAAAATATAATGTAAACAATAACAATTAATGAATCTAAAATCAAATATAAACAACAATAAATTATAAGGAGATAGGGTAGAGAAATCAAACACAATGATTTATAGAGGTTCGATCTTTCTCCACAAGGCACCTACATCCTCTTTTTTTGGTTGTCCACACCAAGGCTTCAATCCACTATTCTTGAATTGAAAATACAACCTATCTTTTTCTTTCTAAGGCTTAAGATAGAAACCTTTACCTTTTGTAGTATTTTACTAAATCTCACTACAAAGCTCTCAAGAGGATACCTCACCTCTTGTTCTTTTCCACCCTTGTATATCAAAGATAATTTTGCAAACAATAGAACAACCTCTCTAAGGCTAAGTGTTTGCTAAGTTTAAGTACAAGAAAATGATGAATGAACAACAAATAGAAATTGGATACAATAAATACAAAGATATGGAATTTGAAGCTCTAAAAACTCTTGATTCTTTGAGAGAATGAAAATGTGACTTATTGGCTTTTGCTCTCTTGATTCATTAATCTTCTTGGTGTGTTAGAGTGCCCAATTTATAGAGAAACTGAAGAAGTAGCCGTTGGAAGTGTTTGGGAAGTGAAAGTAGCCGTTGAATCCTTGATAAAATAGTCGTTGGAGTGATTTTGGCCTTCAGGGGATCGATCCCTTCCCTTAGGGGATCGATTGGTTCATGTTTTGAGCCAATTTCCCTTTGAAAATAGCCTAACGCGATCGATCCCTTTTTTGGATTTTGGGTCTTGGGAGCATTCTGTTTGAAAACCCATCGATCCCTTCTAGAGGGGATCGATCCTATCCATGCTGGGTGGTAGTTTCGCGTTTTGCACTCTACTTACTAATTTGATCATAACTTGAGTTATACGAATCCAAATCACAAACCATTTGAATATTTAGAAACTAGACTTAAAAGGCTTTCTATCCATATAAATTCATCACCTAATTCATTGCGTACGAATTATAGTGAATTTTCAAAGTTACGCCTTGTGCAGTTTTTCTGACAACTGCAGAGTGTCTAGTAAAAATTCAAAATATTTTCTTAGAAAATCTGGATTTTGATTTTGTTTAATCCATTAGAAAGTAGACTCAAAGAGATTTCCAACCATGTAAAATTAAAATATTAAAACCTTGTGAATTTTTACAGAAAAATAAAATAAGTTCAATGTTGGAAAACTTTGTTCTTGTAAAACAGCTTTCTTAAATTAATCTATTTCTCAAAACCAATATTATCAAAATTGTATTAAGTCCAAAATGAATAAGTTCACTCTAAAAACAACAATTGGGCTTTCATTTAAGCTCAAATCAATAATCTTTAAAGGTAGATTTGGCTTGAGAAATATGAAAACAAAGAAAGGTTTGTTTAAGCTTTGAAAATCATATTATTTATTTAGTACCAAAATATAAAACTTTAAGAACATGTACTAAATAAATCTTTTTCAAAATCTTGATCAAGCTTATTTAGCTTAATGTTTTGTCATTTCAAAATAAGGATCAATTCAAGGCTAACATTAATTTTCAGAATATTAATAAATTAGCACTACTTTATTCCAAATAAGACTGTATGAACATAAACAATTATTTTATGACAAAATGAATGGTCATAACAATTGAAAATAAATAATTGTTTAAATAGAACAAAACAAAAGGTTATAACAATTTAAAATATATAATTGTTCAAATAGTCATAACTATTTGAACTAGTTCAATAAACATATTTATTTTTTAATTCTCATACTTATTAATTTTTGAAATATTAATAAATTAGTATTATTTTATTTTGAATAGGCTTGTATGATGAAAAACAATTGTTTATTCACAAAACAAAAGTTAATAATGATTTGAAATAGATAATTGTTAAAATAGTTATAATTATTTAAACTAATTCGATAAACTGATTTATGTTTTAAATCTCTAACTTATCAATTTTTATAATATTAATAAAGTAATATTATTTTATTTCAGATAAGCTTTTATGAACTGAAACAATTATTTTATGATAAAATAAAAGGTCATAACTATTTTAAATAGATAATTGGTCAAATAGTCAAAACTATTTAAACTTGTTCGGTAAACAAAATTTTTTTATTTTCTTACTTACTAATTTTTTGAATGTTAATAAATTAGTATTATTTTATTTCGAATAAGCATGTTTGAGCTGAAGCAATTATTTTATGACCAAACAAAAGGTCAGAACAATTTGAAATAGATAATTGTTCTAGTAGTCTTAACTATTTGAATTTGTACGACAAACACATTTATTTTTTAAATCCTTACTTATTAATCTTAAAATATTATTAATTTAGCAATATTTTACTTCAAATAAACTTGTATGAATAGAAATAAATGTTTTAGGACAAAACAAAGACCATAATGATTTGAGATAAATAATTGTTCAAATAGTCATAACTATTTGAACTGGTTTGGTAAAAAAGATTTAGATTTTAAATCTCTTATTAATTTTAGAAATAGTAATAAATTAGTATTGTTTTATTCTAAATAATTTTGTATGAATAGAAACAATTGTTTTATGACAAAACAAAATCCCATAATGATTTGAAATAAATAATAGTTCAAATGGATATGACTATTTGAACTTGTTTAGAAAATAGATTAATGTTTTAAATCTTGAACTTATTAATTGTTAGAATATTAATAAATTACTATTATTTTATTTTGAATAAACTTATATGAATAGAAACAATTGTTTTATGACAAAGGATCATAATGAATAGAAACAAAGGATCATAACGATTTGAAATAAATAATTATTCAAATAGTCATAACTATTTGAACTCACTTGATAAATAGATTTATTTTAAAAATATTTTACTTATTAATTTTAGAATATTAATAAATGAGTATTATTTTATTTTGAATAATGTTTTTTGAACAGAAACAATTGGTTTATGAAAAAACAAATGGTCATAATGATTTAAAATGGATAATTGTTCAAATAGTCATAACTACTTGAACGTGTTCAAAAAATAAAGTTATTTTTTAAAGTTTTACTTATTAATTTTTGGAACATTAATAAATTTATATTATTTTATTTGAAATAAGCTTGCATAAATAGAACCGATTGTTTTATAACAAAATAAAAAAGTCATAATGTTTTGAAATAAATAATTGTTTAGAGAGTCAAAACTATTTGAACTTGTTCAGCAAATAGATTTATTTTTTTAATTCTCTTACTCTTTATTTTTAGTATTATTTTATTTCAAATAAGCTTACATGAATTGAAACAATTTTTTTGTTATAAAACAAAAAGGCCACAATGATTTGAAGTAGATAATTATTCAAATAGTTATGACTATTTGAACTTTTTGGATAAACATATATTTTTTAGATCTTTTACTTATTAATTGTCAAAATATTAATAAATTAATATTATATTAATTCGAATAAGCTCGTATGGATAGAAACAATTGTTTTATGATAAAATAAAAAAGTTATAAGAATTTGAAATAAATAATTATTCAAATAGTCATAACGATTTGAACTTGTTTGCTAAATAGATTTATTTTTTAAATCTTTTACTTATTAATTGTCTTAATATTAATAAATTTGTATTATTTTATTTGAAATAAGCTTGTATGAACAAAAAAAATCATTTTATGACAAACCAAAAGGTTATAGCGATTCCAAGTCCATAATTGTTCAAATAGTCATAATTATTCATTTTTTAAAAGCTTGTTCATAATTTATTTTTAAAATTTTTTACTTATTAATTGTCAAAATATTAATAAATTTGTATTATATTAATCTGAACAAGCTTGTATGAACAGAAACTATTGTTTTATAACTGAACAAAAAGTCATAATGATTTGAAATAAATAATTGCTTAAATATTCATAGCTATTTGAACTGGTTTGATAAATAGATTTTTCTTAATTCTTTTATTAATTTTTGAAATATTAATAGATTAATATTATTTTATTCCAAACAAACTTATATGAGCAAAAACATTTGTTTTATGACAAAACAAAAGGTCATAATGATTTGAGATAGATAATTGTTCAAATAGTCATAATTATTTAAACTGATTCAGCAAACAAAATTATTTTTTAAACCTCTTATTGATTAATTTTTTGAAATATTAATAAATTAGTTTTATTTTATTTTGAATAAGTTATTAAGAATTCAAAAAATTGTTTTACGACAAAACAAAAGGTCATAACGATTTGAAATAGAGAATTGTTCATATAGCTTTAACTATTGGAATTGGTTCGACAAATAAATTTATTTTTTAAATCTCTTAGTTATTAATTTTTAGAATATTATTACATTAGTATTATTTTATTATGAATAAGCTTGTATGAACAGAAATAATTATTTTATGTCAAAACAAAAGGTTATAATAATTTGAAATATATAATTGTTCTAACTGTCATAACTATTTAAATCGGTTCGATAAATAGATTTATTTTTTAAATCTTCTATTTATTAAATTTTGAAAAATTAATAAATTAGTATTATTTTATTTCAAATAGTCTTGTCTGATGAAAAACAATTGTTTTATAACAAAACAAATGTCAATAATGATTTGAAATAGATAATTGTTCAAATGGCCATAATTATTTGAATGGATTTGATAAACTGATTTATGTCTTAAATCTCTAACTTATCAATTTTTATAATATTAATAAAGTAATATTATTTTATTTCAAACAAGATTTAATGAATTGAAACAATCATTTTAAGATAAAATAAAAGGTTATAATGATTTTAAATAGACAATTATTCAAATAGTCAAAACTATTTGCACTTGTTCGGTAAATAGATATTTTTTTTAATTTTTTTACTTATTAATTTTTTGAATGTTAATAAATTAGTATTATTTTATTTTGAATTAGCATATATGAGCTGAAGTAATTATTTTATGACTAAACAAAAGGTCAGAACAATTTGAAATTGTTCTAATAGTCTTAACTATTTGACTTGGTTCGGCAAACACATTTATTTTTTTAAATCCTTACTTATTAATGTTTAGAATATTATTACTTTAGCAATATTTTACTTCGAATAAGCTTGTATGAATAGAAATAAATGTTTTAGGACAAAACAAAGATCATAACGATTTGAGATAAATAATTGTTCAAATAGTCATAACTCTTTAAACTAGTTTGGTAATGAGATTTAGTTTTTAAATCTCTTATTAATTTTCAAAATAGTAATAAATTAGTATTATATTATTCTGAATAATTTTGTATGAATAGAAACAACTATTTTATGATAAAACAAAATGTTATAACAATTTGAAATAGATAATAGTTTAAGTGGACATGACTATTTGAACTTGTTTAGTAAAAAAATTAATTTTTTAAATCTTCAACTTATTAATTTTTTGAATATTAATAAATTAGAATTATTTTATTTTAAATAAACTTGTATGAATAGAAATAATTGTTTTATGACAAAACAAAGGATTATAACAATTGAAATAAATAATTGTTCAAATAGTCATAACTATTTAAACTCACTCAAAAAATAGATTTATTTTTAAAATTTTTTACTTATTAATTTTGAAATATTAATAAATTAGTATTATTTTATTTCAAATATGGTTTTTTGAACAAAAACAATTGGTTGATGACAAAACAAATGGTCATAACAATTTGAAATAGATGATTGTTCAAATAGTCAAACTATTTAAACATGTTCAAAAATTGATTTATTTTTAAAATTTTACTTATTAATTTTTGGACCATTAATAAATTTATATTATTTTATTTGAAATAAGCTTGCATGAATAAAACCAATTGTTTTATGACAAAACAAAAGGTCATAATGTTTTAAAATAGATAATTGTTCAGATAATCATAACTATTTGAACTTGTTCAATAAACAGATTTATTTTTTTAAATTTCTTACTCTTTAATTTTTGAAATATTAATAAATTTGTATAATTTTATTTCCAATAAGCTTACATGAATTTAAACAATTGTTTCATTACAAAACAAAAGGTCATAATGATTTGAAGTAGATAATTATTCAAATAGTCATGACTATTTGAACTTGTTTTGTAAACATATATTTTTTAAATCTTTTACTTATAAATTGTTGAAAATTAATAGATTAATATTATTTTAATTCGAATAAGCTTGTATGGACAAAAACAATTGTTTTATGACAAAACAAAAAAAATCATAAGAATTTGAAATAAATAATTGTTCAAATAGTCATAACGATTTAAACTTATTCGATAAATAGATTTATTTTTTAAATCTTTTACTTACAAATTGTCTTAATATTAATAAATTTGTATTATGTTATTTGAAATAAGCTTGTATGAACAAAAAAAATCATTTTATGACAAAGCCAAAGGTTATAGCAATTCCAAATCGATAATTGTTCAAATGGTCATAATTATTTAAACTTGTTTGGTAAATAGATTTATTTTTTAAATCTCTTAATTATTAACTTTTAGAATATTAAAAACATAATATTATTTTATCTCGAATAACCTTATATGAACTGAAATAATTTTTTTATGGCAAAGCAAAATGTCATAATGATTTAAAATAGATAATTAATCAAATACTCATTACTATTTGATCTAGTTCGGTAAACATATTTATTTTCTAAATTTTTTACTTATTAATTATCAAAATATTAATAAATTAGTATAACATTAATCTGAATAAGCTTGTATGAATAGAAACTATTATTTTGTAATAGAATAAATAGTCATAACAATTTGAAATAAATAAGTACCTAAATATTCATAGCTAATTGAATTGGTTTGATAAATAGATTTATTTTTAAATCTCTTATTAATTTTCAAAATATTACCAAATTAGTATTATTTTATTCCAAACAAACTTATATGAACGAAAACATTTGTTTACAACAAAACAAAAGGTCTTAACAATTTGAAATAGATAATTGCTCAAATAGTGATAATTATTTAAATTGGTTTGGTAAACAAAATTATTTTTTAAATCTCTTACTGATTAATTTTTGAAATATTAATAAATTATTTTATTTTATTTCAAATAAGTTAGTAAGAGATAAAATAATTATTTTACAACAAAACAAAAGGTCTTAATGACTTGAAATAAAGAATTGTTCATATAGCTTTAACTATTTGAATTGGCTCGGCAAATAAATTTATTTTTTAAATCTTTTAGTTTTTAATTTTTAGAATATTATTGCATTAGTATTATTTTATTCCCAATAAGCTTGTATGAACATAATTAATTGTTTTACGATAGAATTCAAGGTTATAACAATTTGAAATATATAATTGTTCAAATAGTCACAACTATTTGAACTAGTTCGATAAACAGATTTATTTTTTAAATCTCCTATTTATTAATTTTTTAAATATTAATAAATTAGTATTATTTTATTCCAAATAGGCTTGTACGTTGAGAAACAATTATTTTATGACAAAACAAAAGTTTATAACGATTTGAAATAGATAATTGTTCAAATGGCCATAATTATTTAAACCAATTTAATAAACTAATTTATGCTTTAAATCTCTAACTTATCAATTTTTATAATATTAATAAAGTAATATTATTTTATTTTGGATAAGCTTTTATCAACTGAAGCAATTGTTTTATGATAAAATATAAGATCATAATGATTTTAAATAGATAATTGTTCAAAAAGTCAAAATTCTTTAAACTTGTTCAGTAAACAGATTTTTTTCTAAGTTCTTACTTAATAATTTTTGGAATGTTAATAAATTAGTATTAGTTTATTTTAAATAAGAATGTATGAGTTGAAGCAATTATTTAATGACTAAATAAAATGTCAAAACGATTTGAAATAGATAATTGTTCCAACAGTCTTAACTATTTGAACTGGTTTGGCAAATACATTTATTTTTTAAATCTATATTAATGTTTAGAATATTATTAATTTATCAATATTTTACTCTGAATAAGCTTATTGAACCGAAATAAATGTTTTAGGACAAAACAAAGATCAAAACGATTAGAGATAGATAATTGTTCAAATAGTCATGACTATTTGAACTGGTTTGGCAAAGAGATTCAGTTGTTAAATCTCTTATTAATTTTTGAAATAGTAATAAATTAGTATTATTTTATTCTAAATAATTTTGTATGAATGGAAACAATTGGTTTTGGAACATTAATTTTTAAATAAAATTTTTTTAATTATTAATAATTATTTTTTGGAACATTAATAATTTATATTATTTTATTTGAAATAAGCTTGAATGAATATAACCAATTATTTTATGACAAAACAAAATGTCATAATGTTTTGAAATAGATAATTATTAAGATAGTCATAACTATTTGAGCTTGTTCGATAAACAAATTTATTTTTTTAATTCTCTTACCTTTTAATTTTTGAAATATTAATAAATTGGTAATATTTTTATTTCAAATAAGCTTACATGAATTGAAAAAATTGTTTTATTACAAAACAAAAGGTTAAAATGATTTGAATTAGACAATTATTCAAATAGTCATGATTATTTGAACTTGTTCGGTAAACATTTTTTTAAATATTTTACTTATTAATTGTTAAAATATTAATAAATTAATATTATTTTAATCCAAAAAAGCTTGTATGGACAGAAACAATTGTTTTATGAGAAACAAAAAAGTCATAAGAATTTGAAATAAATAATTGTTTAAATAGTCATAACGATCTAAACTTGTTCAGTAAATAGATTTATTTTTTAAATCTTTTACTTATTAATTGTCTTAATATTAATAAATTTGTATTATTTTATTTGAAATAAGCTTATATGAACAAATAATATCATTTTATGACAAACCAAAAGGTTATAACGATTCCAAATCGATAATTGTTCAAATGGCCATAATTATTTAAACTTATTTAGTAAATACATTCATTTTTTAAATCTCTTAATTATTAATTTTTAGAATATTAACAACATAGTATTATTTTACTTTGAATAACCTTATATGAACTGAAATAATTTTTTTTATGACAAAAAAAATGTCATAACGATTTAAAATAGATAATTATTCAAATAGTCATGACTATTAGATCTTGTTCAGTAAACATATTTATTTTTAAAATGTTTTACTTATTAATTGTCAAAATATTAATAAATTAGTGTTATTTTAATCTAAATAAGCTTGCATGAATAGAAACTATTGTTTTATAATAGAAGAAAAAGTCAGAACAATTTGAAATAAATAATTGCTTACATATTTATAACTATTTAAATTGGTTTGATAAACAAATTTATTTTTTAAATCTCTTATTAATTTTTAAAATATTAATAGATTAGTATAATTTTATTTTGAACAAACTTATATGAGAAAAAACAATTGTTTTATGACAAAACAAAAGGTCATAATGATTTCAATAGATAATTGTTCAAATAGTCATAATTATTTGAACTGTTTAGGTAAATAGAATCTTTTTTAATCTCTTACTTATTAATTTTTGAAATATTAATAAATTTATTTTATTTTATTCTGAATAATCTAGTATGAATTGAGAAAATTCTTTATGATGAGACAAAAGGTCATAATGATTTGAATTAGATAATTGTTTATATAGTCTTAACTATTTGAACTAGTTCAACAAACAAATTTATTTTTTAAATCCCTTAGTTATTAATTTTTGGAATATTATTAGATTAGTATTGTTTTATTTAGAATAAGCTTGTATGAACAAAAATAATTGTTTTATGACATCACAAAAGGTTATAACGATTTAAAGTATAGAATTGTTCAAATAGTCATAACTATTTGAACTAATTCAGTAAACAAATTCATTTTTTAAATCTCTTACTTATTAATTTTTGAAAGATTAATATATTATTATTATTTTATTTCAAATAAGCTTGTATGATTAAAAACAATTGTTATCTGACCAAACAAAAGGTGATAATAATTAGAAATAGATAATTATTGAAATGACCATCATTATTTGAACTAATTCGACAAATAGATTCATTTTTTAATTACTTTTTAATTTTTGGAATATTAATAAATTAGAATTATTTTATTTCGAATAAGCTTGTATGAAGTGAAATAATTATTTTATGACAAAACAAAATGTCATAATAATTTTAAATAGACAATTGGTTAAATAGTCGTAGCTATCAGAATTTATTTGGTAAACAAATTTATTTTTTAAAACTCTTATTAATTTTTTTTTTTATTTTGGATAAGCTTTCATGAATTGAAACAATTGTTTTATGTCAAAACAAAAGGTCATAATGATTTTATATAATTAATTGTTCAAATAGTCATAACTATTTAAACTTGTTCTATAAACAAATTTATTTTTTCAAATATTTGCTTATTAATTTTCCAAATGTTTATAAATTGAGATTATTTTATTCCGAATAAACTCATAAGACATGAAACAAATATTTTATGACTAAACAAAAGGTTTGAACAATTTGAAATCGATAATTATTCTAATAGTTTTAACTATTTGAACTGGTTTAACAAACACATTTATTTTTTTAATTTTTTTTTAATTTTTGAAATATTATTAAATTAATATTATTTTTAACCAAATAAGCTTCTATGATTAGAAACAATTATTTTATGACAAAACAAAGATTTTAACAATTTGAGATTGTTAAGTGTTTAAATAGTTATAATTATTTGAACTGGTTCGGTAAATAGATTTGTTATTTAAATCTGTTACCTATTAATTTTTGAAATATTAATCAATTAGTATTATTTTATTTTGAATAAGCTTGTACGATAATTCTTTTATGACAAAATAAAAAGTCATAATGATTTGAAATAAATAATTATTCAAATGGCCATAATTATTTTAACTGATTTGGTAAACATATTTATTTTTTTAATTTTTAACTTATTAATTTAGTAAATATTAATAAATTAGTATTATTTTATTCCATTTAAGCTTGTATTAACTAAAACAATTATTTTATAACAAATTAAAAGGTTATAACAATTTTAAATAGACAATTGTTCAAATAATAATAACTATTTGAACTTGTTTGATAAACAGATTTATTTTTTAAATCTCTTTTTTATTAATTTTTTTAATGTTAATAAATTAGTATTAATTTATTCTCAATAAGTTTGTATGAACTGAAACAATTGTTTTAAGACTAAACAAATGGTCAAAACGATTTGAAGTATATAATTATTCTAATAGTCTTAACCATTTGAAATGATTGGGTAAACAAAATTATTTTTTAAATCTCTTACTTATTAGCTTTTTAACTATTATGTAATTAGTATTATTTTAATATCAATAAGCTTGTACAAACAAAACAATTATTTTATGACAAAAGAAAAGGTCATAACGACTTGAAATAGATACTCATTTATATAGTCTTAACTATTTGAATTAGTTCAGCAATTAGATTTATTTTTCATTTTCTTGGTTATTAAGTTTTGAAATATTATTAAATTTGCATTATTTTATTTTGAATAAAATAGTATAAATAAAATCAATTGTTTGATGACAAAATAAAAGGTTATAATGATTCAAATAGATAATTATTCAAATAGTCAAAACTATTTGAAATGTTTTGGCAAGCAGATTTACTTTTTAAATATTTTACTAATTAATTTTCTAAATATTAATAAATTAGTATTATTTTGTTTCAACAAACTTATATTAACAAAAACAATTGTTTTACGACAAAATGAACATTAATAATGATTTGAAATAGATAATTGTGTAAATAATTAAATTAGTTGAACTACTTTTGTAAATAGAATTATTTTCTAAATCTCTTGTAAATTTTTGAAATATTAATAAATTAATTTTATTCTATTCCGAATAAGCTTTTATGAGCTTAAATAATTATTTTATGACAAAACAAAAGGTTATAACAATTTGAAATAAATAATTTTCATATAGTCTTAACTGTTTGAACTGATTTGGCAAACGGATTTATATTTTAAATCTCATAGTTATTAATTTTCAAAATATTACTAAATTATTATTATTTTATTTTGAATAAGCTTGTATGAACAGAAACAATTGTTTTAGGACTGAACAAACGTTATAACAATTTGAAATATATAATTGTTAAAATAGTCATAACTATTTGAACAATATCAACAAACTGGTTTCTTTTTTAAATCTTATTAATTCTTGCAATATTAATAAATTAGTGTTATTTTATTTAGAAAAAGATTGTATGTTGAAAAACAATTATTTTATGATAAAACAAAAGTTAATAATGATTTAAAATAGATAGTTGTTTAAATAGCCACGATTATTTGAATTAATTCAGTAAATTGATTTATTTTTAAATCTCTTACTTATTAATTTATGAAATATTAATCAAGTAGTATTATTTTATTTTGGATAAGCTTTTATGAACTAAAACAATTGTTTTATGACAAAACAAATGGTCATAATGATTTTAAATAGATAATTATTAAAATAGTTATAACTATTTGAACTTGTTTGGTAAACAAATTTATTTTTTTCAAATCGCATGCTTATTAATTTTTTGAATGTCAATAAATTACTATTATTTTATTCAAAATAATCTTGTACGAATTGAAATAATTATTATATGACTAAAGAAAAAGTCAAACTAATTTTAAATAGATAATTATTCTAATAGTCTTAACTATTTGAACTTATTTGATAAACATATTTATTTTTTAAATCTCTAATTAATTATTAGAATATTATTAAATTAGTATTATTTTTATCCAAATAAGCTTGTATGATAAAAAATAATTGTTTTATGAGAAAACAAAGATCATAACGATTTGAGATTGATAATTGTTCAAATAGTCATAAATATCTGAACTGTTTCAATAAACGAATTTTGTTTTTAAATCTCTTATTAATTATCAAAATATTAATAGATTAGTATTATTTTATTTTAAATAATTTTGCATGAATAGAAACAATTTTTCTTTTTGACAAAACAAAATGTCATTACAATTTGAAATAGATAATTGTTCAAATGAACATGACTATTTGAACTTGTTCGGTAAATAAATTTATTTTTTAAATCTCAAACTTATTAATTTTTGGAATGCTAATAAATTTGTTTTATTTTATTTCAAATAAAATTGTATGAATGGAAACAATTGTTTATGACAAAACAAAAGATCATAATGATTTGAAATAAATAATTATTCAAATAGTCATAAATATTTGAACTTGCTCGATAAACAGATTTATTTTTATAATATTTTACTTATTAATTTTTGGAATTTTAATAAATTAGTATTATTTTATTTCAAAAAAGCTTTTATGAACAAAAACAATTGATTTATTATTAAACAAAAGGTCATAATGATTTGAAACAAATAGTCAATAACTATTCGAATGTGTTTAGAAAACAATTTTATTTTTTAAAATTTTACTTATTAATTTTTGAAATATTAATAAATTTAAATTATTTTATTCGAAATAAGCTTGCATGAACAGAAACAATTGTTTTATGATAAACAAAAGATCTTAATGTTTTAAAATAGATAATTGTTCAGATAGTCATAACTATTTGCATTGATTTGATAAACATATTCTTTTTTTTAATTTTCTTACTCATTAATTTTTGAAACATTAATAAATTAGTATTATCTTACTTCAAATAAGCTTATATGAACTTAAACAAGTGTTTTATTACAAAAGAAAAGGTCATAATGATTTGAAATAGATAATTATTCAAATAGTCATAACTATTTGAACTTGTTCAGTAAATATATTTATTTTTTAAATCTTTTACTTATTAATTGTCAAAATATTTATAAATTAATATTATTTTAATTTGAATAAACTTGTATGAACAAAAATAATTGTTTTATGACAAAACAAAATGTCATAACAAGTTGAAATAAATAATTGATGAAATAACCATAACGGTTTGAACTTGTTTGGTAAACAAATTTATTTTTTAAATCTTTTACTTATTAATTGTCTTAATATTAATAAATTTGTATTATTTTATTTGAAATAAGCTTAGATGAATGGAAAAAACATTCTTTTATGACAGACAAAAGGTTATAGCTATTTTAAATAGATAATTATTCAAACAGTCCTAATTATTTAAATTTGTTCAGTAAACAAATTCATTTTTTCAATCTTTTTACTATTAATTTCTGGATTAATAATAAATTAGTATTATTTTATTTTGAATAAGCTTATATGAACTGCAACAATTCCTTTAAGACAAAACAAAAGATCATAACAATTTGAAATAGATAATTATTCAAGTAGTCATGATTATTTGATCTAGTTTGGTAAACATATTTATTCTTAAATTTTTTACTTATTAATTGTCAAAATATTAATAAATTAGTATTATTTTAATCTGAATAAGCTTGTATGAATAGAAACAATTGTTTTATAATAGAACAAAAATTCATGACAATTTGAAATAAATAATTGTTAAAATAGTCATAACTATATGAACTAGTTTGATAAATATATTTATTTTTTAAATCATTTATTAATTTTTGAAATATTAATAGATTAGTTCTACTTCATTCCAAATAAACTTATATGAACAAAAACATCTGTTTTATGACAAAACAAAAAGTAATAATGATTTGAAATATATAATTGTTCAAATAGTCATAATTATTTGAACTGGTTATGTAAACAAAATTATTTTTTAAATCTCTTACTTACTAATATTTGAAATATTAATAAATTCATTTTATTTTATTCCAAATAAGCTAGTATGAATTCAAACAAATCTATTTTATGACAAAACAAAAGGTCATAACGATTCTAAATAGATAATTGTTCATACAGTTTTAAACATTTAAATTAGTTTAGCAAACAAATTTATTTTTTAATTCTCTTTTTTATTAATTTTTGAAATATTATTAGATTAGTATTATTTTATTCTAAATAAACTCGTATGAACAAAAATAATTATTCTATGATAGAATAAAAGGTTATAATGATTTGAAGTTTATAATTGTTCAAATAGTCAAACTATTTGAATTAGTTTAGTAAACAGATTTATTTTTTAAACTCTTACTTATTAATTTTTGAAAGATTAATAATTAATATTATTTTATTCCAAAAAAGCTTGAATGTTCAAATAAAATTCTTATATGACAAAACAAATTGTAATAATGATTTAAAATAGATAATTGTTGACATAGCCATAATTATTTGAACTGAGTCGGTAAATATATTCACTTTTTAAATCACTTATTAAATTTTGGAATATTAATAAAATAGTTTTATTTTATTTGATTAAGCTTGTATGAACTGAAATGATTGTTTTATGATATAGTAAAAGGTGATAACTATTTGAAATAGATAATTGTTCATATAGTCTTACTTGTTTGAACTATTTTGACAAATAGATTTATTTTTTAAATCTCTTAGTTATTAATTTTTGAAATATTATTACATTAGTATTATTTTATTCCAAGTAAGCTTATACGAGCTGAAACAATTATTTTATAATAGAATAAAAGGTTATAATGATTTAAAATAGATAACTGTTCAAATAGGAATTAGTTCGGTAAACAGATTTATTTTTTAAATCTCCTACATATAAATGTTTGAAATATTAATAAATTAGTATTATTTTATTCTAAATAGGCGTGTATGATAAAAACAATTATTTTATGACAAAACAAAATTTCATAACAATTTAAAATAGATAACTATTCAAATTTCCATTATTATTTGAACCGATTCGATAAACTGACTTATTTTTTAAATCTCTAATTTATCAATTTTTGAAATACTAATAAAATAATGTTATTTTATTTCGAATAAGCTTTTATGAACTAAAACAATTGTTTTATGATAAAACAAAAGATCATATTTATTTTAAATAGATAATTGTTCAAATAGTCATAACTATTTGAACTTGTTTAGTAAACAAATTTATTTTTTAAAATTTTTTGTGCATTAATATTCTGAATGTTAATAAATCAATAATATTTTTTTGAATAAGCATGTACGAACTGAAAAAATTATTGTATGACTAAACAAAAGGTTAGAACGATTTGAAATGGATAATTGTTTTAATAGTCTTAACTATTTAAATTGGTTTGGCAAACACATTTATATTTTAAATTTCATACTTATTAATTTTTAGAATATTATTAATTTAGCAATATTTTACTTCAAATAAGCTTGTGTGAATAGAAACAATCGTTTTATGACAAAATAAAGATCATAATGAATTGAACTAGTTTGATAAACAGATTTAGTTTTTAAATCTCTTATTAATTTTTGAAATATTAAAAAATTAGCATTATTTTATTCTGAATAATTTTGTATGAATAGAAACAATTGTTTTATGACAAAACAAAATATCATAACAATTTGAAATAGATGATAGCTCAAATGGATATGACTATTTGAACTTGTTCAATAAATAGATTTATTTTTTAAATCTCAAACTTATTAATTTTTAGAATATTAATAAATTAGTATTATTTTATTTCGAATAAAATTGAATGTGTAGAAACAATTGTTTTATGACAAAACAAAATATCATAATGATTTGAAATAAATAATTGTTCAAATAGTCATAAGTATTTAAACTCTCTCAGTAAACAGATTTTATTTTTTTAAAATATTTTACATATTAATTTTAGAATTCTAATAAATTAGTGTTATTTTATTTCAAACAAGGTGTTATGAACAGAAACAATTGATTTATGACAAAACAAAAAGTCATAATGATTTGAAATGGATAATTCTTCAAATAGTCATAACTATTTGAACGTGTTTAGAAAATATATTATTTTTAAAATTTTTACTTATTAGTTTTTAGAATATTAATAAATTGATATTATTTTATTCAAAATAAGCTTGCATGAATATAACCTATTGGATTATGGGGTCCAGCGATCTCCCTTAGGGACTCGATATGTCAATTCATTTGGGTGAGGTATCTCATGGTAGATCGAATTTTGGTGTATGGTAACCCAACCTGTCGAGGCCCAATGGGTGAGGTATCCCCTAAAGGCTTTGCGAAGCCCCTTATGTCCACCTGTCGCTTAGTACAAAACTCTGTGCTACCAAAAGAGAATAAGGAAATAGAGTTGCGCCTTCACTATCAGCTATAGCTTTTGGTGTAGTGGTAAGCGCTTGATCCTGAAAACTGGTATTGAAGCGAGATTGCAGGTTCGAGTCCCCCAGGTCCCGCTGGAGGGGAAATTGTTGGATTATGGGGTCTAGTGGTCTCCCTTAAGGACTCGGTATGTCGATTCATTTGGGTGAGGTATCCCATGGTAGATCAAATTTCGGTGTATGACAACCCAACCTGTCGAGGCCCAATGGGTACGGTATCCTATAAAGGCTTTACGAAGCCCCTTATGTTCACATGTCGCTTAGTATGAGGCTCTGTGCTACCAAAAGAGAATAACAAAATAAAGTTACACCTTCACTATCAGCTATAGCTTTTGGTGTAGTGGTAAGCACTTGATTCTAAAAATTGGTATCAGAACGAAGTTACAGGTTCGAGTCCCCCAGGTGCCACAGGGGGGAAATTGTTGGATTATGGGGTGCAACGGTCTCCCTTGAGGTCTCGGTATGTCGATTCATTAAGGTGAGATATCCCATGATGGATCAAATTTTGGTGTATGGCAACCCAACCTATCGAGGCCCAATAGATGCGATATCTCATGAAGGCTTTATGAAATCCCTTATATCCATATGTCGCTTAGTATGAGGCTCTGCATTACCAAAAGAGAATAAAAAAATAGAGTTGCACCTTCACTATCAGCTATAGCTTTTGGTGTAGTGGTAAGTGCTTGATCCTGAAAATTGGTATCAGAGCTTTGGTCTCTTTTGTAGGTTTAACCACCTTGAAAAAAGATCTTATGGCTCAATTTTGGTTCCAAGATGGTGAAGAAGTCCTCAAAGCTCTTATGGTTGATAAATTTGAATTTTGTGATTGAAGAAGGAGGATGAAGATGTTCACAATGGCCCAAGATTTTGAAGCTTGGTTAATGATCGAAAGAGGGCTTGAAACTCCTTTAAATGATGCAAACTATATAAGACAAGTGATGGATGATGCAAAGGCCAAGTGCATTCTCTATGGAGTTTTAGATGATTACAACTTCAACTTAGTCTCAAAATGCTTAACCTCAAATGAGATATGGAGAAAGTTGGATGAGCTACATGAAAGACAAATTTCCAACCAACATCCAACATGTCTCATGGTTATTGAGGAATCAAAGGTAACCTCTAACTCTTGTGATTCAAACTCTTATACTTTTGATGAGTTACAAAATGCTTACAATGATTTAGTAATTGAGTTTGAAAATATGCATTAGAAACATAAAAAAATGATTTCAAAATTGAAAGTTGAAAATGATATTTTGATGAATGCAAAAAATGTTTTGGAAAAAGAAAATGAAAAGTTGAAAATAGATTTAAAAACCTCTCTAAGTAGAAATGAATTTTTAGAAAAAGAAATTTGATGATTTGATGAATGAAAAACAAAATCTTTTAATGAATTCATTTAGTACTAAAATGATTAAATGCAATTTTTGTAATTTTCATGGTCATACTACACATACTTATCCTATTAGAAAAAAAGTACCATTTAGAATTAGGCAAGTATGGGTTCCAAAAGAAACAGGAGACTTGGTGACTAACTCTCAAGGACCCAAAGCAATTTGGGTACCAAAAATCAAATGAGATTGTCTCTTGTAGGTATGCTAGAGCAAGGAGCTACAATGTGAGATTAAAGATTGAATACTCTAGACACACAATGGAGATGGGTAACCTCTAAACTTTTATTTGAAGAGAATTTGAATTTGGTTACCTATTATTGATAAAATTTGGATGCTTGATTGATTATGGAAAATTTGGTTGCCTATTCTTGTTGGACATAGGATGCTTAATGGATATTGGTATATGCTTTATTGATATATCTTGAATATACCGATTTTACTTGAGAAAATGTGAGCTTGAATTGAACATGCATTTATTTTGCATAAATATATTTGTTGGAATGATTTTAGCATGAATGACCATGATGTTTAAAAATTGCTCAATTTGTTTGTAATGCTTGGATCTTGTGAAATATTATTTAAACTTGATTGTTATATTCTAAATTGTTATAACTCTTGATTTATGAATTTATGAACATCTTGTGCTTAAATTATAAATATTGTCGTTTGATTGTTCATCTTTTGATTTCTTATGAAATAGTCTTGAAATATGCTTTAATTCTTTATCCTTATTAATTCAAGATTTATTTCTTCTCTTGTGTTGATGAATTGATGAACATTATGTGCTTAAGTGATATATATTGATTCTTTGTTCATCTATGTTTTTGGTCAAGATATGTGCTCATATGATGATTGGTGCAACTTGACCTTAATGCTTATGATTTGAAAATACTTAAATTTTTTATCTCTTGATTTTTAAAATATTTTTTATATACTTGCACTTGTGCTAAATTGATTCATTAATTTTGTGAAATATTTTGGATCTTGTGCTCAATTGATATATCTCTTGATTTGTGATTTTGAATATGATGAACTACTTTCTTGTAAATGATATGTGTGATTAGTTCATCTATTGTTCTTGTCAAGTGTGTGCATATATGATAAATGTAATTTTTCTTGACTTGACATGGTTGCAACATGACTTAATTAAATGAATTTCTTATGATGCTTATTTTTAGCTTAAGTCATTGTTGATTATGGCCTATAATTTGTGTAGACATATTTGTGCTTTTGTGCTAAAATTTTCTTGAATATCTTTTTGATGATAAATATGTCTTCCTTGAGTTTTTAGTTTTCATATGACCTAAAATTTATTTTGGTATATTCTTTGGTGATTTATTGAATATATATGAATATTGAATATGTCTATTTTGTGTTCATGATTGATCTAAAAAGTTTGATTTTGCACATTACATGAGAACTTTTGCTTTAGTGCCATTCTTGTGCTATTTGATGTTTAAATTGATATATGGCCTCTAGCTTAAGTATATATTTCCCTTGCAATTGGCAACTTGTGCTTAGTGAATAAATTTTCTTTTGCCTATAATGACTTAGAATTTGGAATTGTTTTCTAACAATTGGTATAATTTTTGTCAATTGATTTTCTTAATGCTTCTAATGAAAATTCATTGTCAAGAAATTTTTCTAAGTCTATGCTAGGAGAACTTGAAATGAGTATGGATGAGCCTACATTTTTGGAATTTCAAGTATAGCATACAAAGCATGTCATCTTCATCAATCAAGCCCAAGTACATCAAAGACTTAGCTCAAATGATGTGGAATAGAGGATTCAAAGTCTCACTCAACTACAATGAGCACAATAACATAGCTTGATAAGGATAGAGGTAATTGTATTGAATCTATGCTATGTGCCTATGATTTATAATGTTTAATGCATGATTTCATAAATGCTTGCTTTGATATGTGCAAAAATGAGATATTATGTTTGAATTTGTGAACACTTTGCACAAATTAATCACCAAGCTACTTAATAAGATTTGTCTTAACTTTGTTAAATGCTTGGATTGATTAATATTCATGCCTAGTTCTTGATTGCTGTCATTAATATTTGTTTGAATCTTTGGACATAGATATGAGTTGAATATATTGATTTTTTAATCTTCTAATTGCCTTGACTCATGGATTATGAACTTACAATTTTGAAATTCTATATACATGTCCATTGATTGAGATCATTGAGATAGCATGTACCATATTATGTCAAATGTTTGTATCTTTATTGGTATATTGCTATATGTGATTTGAAATGTTTTTGCATATGCTTATGATTTTGATTGAAATATATATATTTAGATACTTGCATATGTTAGATTAAGTTCATTGCTATGCATTGAAACAATTTGAAATATATTTGAATAATTATACTTTTATTATTTCTTTGCTATAGCTTATGTGCTCATCATGTTTTGAAAATGCTTGAATAATTTTTGTTATGACATGATGATAATTGAACCTCATTGCTCATTATACTTATGATTTATTATATACATATGAGCTTTTGGTTCTTGTTTAGATAGGATAGCTTATGAAAGATTACTATTTATGCATGTATTGAATAAATCTTTCATATGCTTAAAGTATGTTTGTTCTATGAAAGTTGTTAAATAAAATTGCTAACAATTGGTAACAATTGATATCAAAATTACTAAAGATTTTTTTTTTCATAAATGTTTATTTATGTGCCTATCCTTGATATAACTTGTACCTCTCATGTAAAATTATGTGTGCCTTATATTGATTAATCTTTATTTTGAAATTGAGGAGAAATCTTAGAATACAATTTTGTTTGATTTGTTTTATGATAACAATTGGTATGCTTTATCATAACATATCTTTAACAATTGGTATCAGAACGATGTTGCAGGTTCGAGTCCCCCAGGTGCTTTAGGGGAGAGATTGTTGGATTATGAGGTCTAGTGGTCTCCCTTAGAGACTCGGTATGTCAATTCATTTGGGTGAGGTATCCCATGGTGGATCAAATTTTGGTGTATGGCAACCCAACTTACTGAGGCCCAATGGGTGAGGTATACCATGAAGGCTTTGCGAAACCCCTTATGTCCACCTGTTGCTTAGTACGGGGCTCTGTGCTACCAAAAGAGAATAAAGAAATAGAGTTGCACCTTTACTATCAGCTATGAGCTTGTATGCATGTGCTTGAATTTATGCTTAATTACTATTGATCTTTTAGGTTCTAAGCACATCTTATGATAGCATGATTTATGAGTATATTGCATATCATTCATTATCCTATGCTCATAAATTTCATGTAGTACATTTGATGACTTGTGCTAAAATGCTAAATTTGGATACACTTATGCTTTTGTGCTTGAATACATGTATGTGAACTTCATTGTGCATATTACACTTGATTACATGCATTCAAAATACTTTTGATATTAATGGTATCAAGCATTTTGTCTCATACCTTGAATTGATCTCTTTTTTTTTTGAAATGACAAAAAGAGGGAAAGAGTTTAGAGATGTTTCTTCTTATTGCAATTGATATAAGAGTTTGAACATTTGGTATAAAGAGCATAAACAAAAGGAAGGAGAAAGGGAGGAGAAATGTTTTATGAATATATTTGTCAATGATGCCTCTTTGTGTTTTTTTACTCATTAATATGCTCATGCCTTTTTGCTATGACAAAAAAGGAGAGAAATATCATATGGACACATTTGCTTGTGCTTGACATGCAAATGTTTGATTGTGCTTATTTGATATATATGCTCTAACATATGTTTGGTGAGTTGTGTTGGATTAGGATGCATAAATTAAGGGGGAGTTTTGACATGCATTGCTTAATGGGTAGTTTTCCAAAATGTCTTTCAAAATCTTAAATGTTTCAAAAAAAGGTTTTCTTCAAGCAAATTTATCTTTAAGTTTTGTCATATCAAAAAGGGGGAGATTGTTAGCCTTGAATTGATCCTTATTTTGAAATGACAAAACATTAAAGCTAAATAAACTTTATCAAGATTTTGAAAAATGATTTATTTAGTACATGTTCTTAAGTTTTATATTTTGGTACTAAATAAATAATATGATTTTCAAAGATTAAACAAACCTTTCTTTGTTTTCATATTTACAAACCAAATCTATCTTTAAAGATTATTTATTTGAGCTTAAATGAAAGTCCAATTGTTGTTTTTAAAGTGAACTTATTCATTTTGGACTTAATACAATTTTGATAATATTGGTTTTGAGAAATAGATTAACTTAAGAAAGCTGTTTTACAAGAACAAAGTTTTCCAACATTAAACTTATTTTATTTTTCTGCATTAATTCACAAAGTTTTAATATTTGAATTTTATATGGTTGCAAAAGCTCTTTGAGTATACTTTCTAATGGATTAAACAAAATCAAAATCAAATTTTCTAAGAAAAGATTTTGGATTTTTACTAGACACTCTGCAATTGTCAGAAAAACTGCACATGGCATAATTTTAAAAATTCACTATAATCCTTACACAGTGAATTAGGTGATAAACTTTATATGGATAAAAAGCCCTTTAAGTCTAGTTTCTAAATCTTCAAATGATTTGTCATTTAGATTTGTATAACTCAAGATATGATCAAATTAGTGAGTAGAGTACAGAATAGGATATAACCACTCGCCACTGACAGGATCGATCCCCTCATAGAAGGGATCGATTGGGTCATGATTTTCAAAGGCAAATTGGTTCAAAACATGAACCAATCGATCCTCTCATGGAAGGGATTGATCGGTTCTGGGCAGAAACACTCCAACATCTACTTTTACTGCTTCCAAAGGCTATTTTCTTCTCCCAAACACTTCCAACGGCTACCTTTTCAATTTCTCTATAAATTGGGCACTCCAACACACCAAGAAGACTGATGAATCAAGAGAGCAAGAGCCAATAAGCCACATTTTCATTCTCTCAAAGAATTAAGAGTTTTTAGAGCTTCAAAGTCCATATCTTTGTATTTATTGTATCCAATTTTTATTTGTTGTTCATTCATCATTTTCTTGTACTTAAACTTAGCAAACACTTAGCCTTAGAGAGGTTGTTCTATTGTTTGCAAAATTACCTTTGATATACAAGGATGGAAGAGAACAAGAGGTGAGGTATCCTCTTGAGAGCTTTGTAGTGAGATTGGGCAAAATACTACAAAGGGTAGAGGTTTCCATCTTAAGCCTTAGAAAGAAAAAGATAGGTTGTATTTTCAATTCAAAAATAGTGGATTGAAGCCTTAGTGTGGACAACCAAGAAGAGAGGACGTAGGTGCCTTGCGGAGAAGGACCGAACCTCTATAAATCATTGTGTTTGATTTCTCTATGCCTATCTCATTACAAGTTATTGTTGTTTATATTTGATTTTAGATTCATTAATTGTTATTGTTTGCATTATATTTTCATCAAAAGTGCTTATTATTTTAATTTTCATTCAACTATATTGAAATCATTTGTTTGGGAAGAATTTGGAGAAATCCAATTCACCCCCCTCTTGGATTACCATCTAACCTACAAAGCTAACATAACCAATTATTTTATGATAAAACAAAGGTAATAATGTTTTGAAATAGATAATTGTTCAAATAGTCATAACTATTTGAACATGTTCAGCAAACAGATTCATTTTTTAATTCTCTTACTCATTAATTTTTAAAATATTAATAAATTAGTATTATTTTATTTCAAATAAGCTTACATAAACTGAAACAATTGTTTTATTACAAAACAAAGCTTATAATGATTTGAAATAGATAATTATTTAAATAATCATGACTATTTGAACTTATTCAAAAAACAGATTTATTTTTTGAATCTTTTACTTATCAATTGTTGAAATATTAATAAATTAATAATATTTTATACTAAATAAGCTTGTACCAACAAAAACAATTGTTTTATGACAAAACAAAATGTCATAACAATTTGAAATAAATAATCGTTCCAATAGTTACAAAGATTTAAACTTGTTCGGTAAATAGATTTATTTTTTCAATCTTTTACTTATTAATTATCCTAATGTTAATAAATTTGTATTATTTTATTCGAAATAAGGTTGTACAAATGAAAAAAAATCATTTTACGAGAAAACAAAATGTTACAGCAATTTCAAATAGATAATTGTTCAAATAGTTATAATTATTTAAACTTATTCGATTAACAGATTTATTTTTTAAATCTCTTAATTATTAAGTTTTGAAATATTAATAACTTAGTATTATTTTATTTCAAATAAACTTTATGCTAATTGAAATAATTCTTTTATGATAGAACAAAAGGTCTTAAGAATTTTAAATAGATATTTATTCAAATAGTCAAGACTAATTGATCTAATTCGGTAAACATATTTATTTTTTAAAATTTTTAGCTATTAATTTTTGAAATATTAATAAAATAGTATTATTTTAATCCGAATAAGCTTGTATGAATAGAAACTATTGTTTTATAGCAGAATAAAAAGTCATAACAATTTGAAAGAAATAATTACTTAAATAGTCATACATATTTAAACTAGTTTGATAAATAGATTTATTTTTTAAATCTCTTATTAATTTTTGCAATATTATTAGAATAGTATTTTTTTTAACAAACTTATATGAACAAAAGCATTTATTTTATGATAAAAAAAAAGGTCATAACGATTTAAAATAGATAATTGTTCAAATAGTCATAATTATTTGAACTGGTATGATAAACAAAATTATTTTTTTAAATCCTTT
Organism: Durio zibethinus; assembly: GCF_047325235.1. Classification (NCBI taxonomy): domain Eukaryota; kingdom Viridiplantae; phylum Streptophyta; class Magnoliopsida; order Malvales; family Malvaceae; genus Durio; species Durio zibethinus. The sequence continues at coordinate 253,677 of NC_143181.1, forward strand.
ACATATTAATTTCTGAAATATTAATAAATTCATTTTATTTTATTTTGAATAAGTTAGTATGAATTGAAAAATTTTTTTATGATAAAACAAAAACAATTTGAAATAGATAATTGTTCATATACTCTTAACTATTGGAATTAGTTCGGCAAATAAATTTATTTTTTAAATCTTTTAGTTATTAATTTTTAAAATATTATTATATTAGTGTTATTTTATTTCAAATAAGCTTGTATGAACAAAAATAATTATTTTATGATAGAACAAAAGGTTATAATGATTTGAAGTATACAATTGTTCAAATAATCATAATTATTTAAACTGGTTCGGTAAACAAATTTATATTTTAAATCTCATACTTATTAATTTTTGAAAGTTTAATAAATCAGTATATGTTATTTCAAATAAACTTGTATGATCAAAAATAATTGTTCTATGACAAACAAAAGCATAATAATAATTTGAAATAGATAATTATTGAAATGGCCATAATTATCTGAATAGAACGGATTCACTTTTTAAATCACTTACTTATTAATTTTTGAAATATTAATAATTAGTATTATTTTCTTTTGAATAAGCTTGTATGAGCTGAAACAATTGTTTTATGACAAAACAAAAAGTCATAATGATTTGTAATAGATAATTGTTCATATGGTTTTAACTGTTTAAACTACTTCAGCAAATAAATTTATATTTTAAATCTCTTATTTATTAATTTTTAGAATATTATTAAATTAGTATTATTTTATTCTAAATAAACTTATATGAACTGAAATAATTATTTTATAACAGAATAAAAAGTTATAAGGATTTGAAATAGATAATTGTTCAAATAAGAACTAGTTTGGTAAATAGATTTATTTTTTAAATCTCTTGCATATTAATTTTTGAAATATTAATAAATTACTATTCTTTTATTTCTAATAGGCTTGTATGGTGAAAAATAATTGTTTTATGACAAAACAAAATTTTGTAATGATTTGAAATAGATAATTGTTCAAATGGCCATAATTATTCGAACTGATTCGATAAACTAGTTTATTTTTTAAATGTCTAACTTATCAATTTTTGAAATATTAATAAAGTAGTATTATTTTATTTTGAATAAACTTTTATGAACTGAAATGATTGTTTTATGATAAAAAAAAGGGTCATATTTATTTTAAATAGATAATTGTTCAAATAGCCATAACTATTTAAACTTATTCAATAAAAAAATTTATTTTTTAAAATTTTTTGTGTATTAATTTTTTGAATGTTAATAAATTAATATAATTTTATTTCAAATAAGCTTGTATGAATTAAAAAAATTATTTTATGACTAAACGAAAGGTCATAACGATTTGAAATAGATAATTATTCTAATAGTCTTAACTATTTGAACTGGTTTGGCAAACACATTTATTTTTTAAATCTCTTACTTAATAATTTTTAGAATATTATTAATTTAGCAATATTTTACTCCAAATAAGCTTGTATGAATAGAAACAATTGTTTTATGACAAAACAAAGATCATAACGATTTGAACTAGTTCGATTAATAGATTTAGTTTTTAAATCTCTTATTAATTTTTGAAATATTAAAAAAATTATTATTTTATTCTTAATAATTTTGTATAAATAGAAACAATTGTTTTATAACAATGCAAAATATCATAAACAATTTGAAATAGATGATAGTTCAAATACATGACTATTTGAACTTGTTCAGTAAATAGATTTATTTTTTAAATCTCCAACTTATTAATTTTTAGAATATTTATAAATTAGTATTATTTTATTTCAAATAAAATTGTATGAATAGAAGCAATTGTTTTATGATAGAACAAAAGATCATAACGATTTGAAATAAATAATTGTTAAAATAGTCATAACTATTTAAACTCGCTCGGTAAGTAGATTTATTTTTTAAATGTTTTACTTATTAATTTTTGAAAATGTAATAAATTAGTATTATTTTATTTTGAATAAGCTTTTATGAATAGAAATAATTGATTTATGACAAAAAAAAGTCATAATGATTTGAAATAGATAAATCATCAAATAGTCATAACTATTTGAACGTGTTCAGAAAATATATCTATTTTTTAAATTTTACTTATTAAATTTTGGAATATTAATAAATTTATATTATTTTATTCAAAATAAGCTTGCATGAATAGAACCAATTTTTTTATGACAAAACAAAAGGTCATAATATTTTGAAATAGATAATTGTTTAGATAGTCATAACTATTTAAACATGTTCGGTAAATAGATTCATTTTTTAATTCTCTTACTCATTAATTTTTGAAATATTAATAAATTATATTATTTTTATTTCAAATAAGCTTATATAAACTGAAACAATTATTTTATTACAAAACAAAATGTCACAATGATTTAAAATAGATAACTATTCACATAGTCATGACTATTTGAACTTGTTCAGTAAACAAACTTATTTTTTAAATCTTTGACTTATTATTTGTTAAAATATTATTAAATTAATATTATTTTAATTCGAATAAGCTTGTATAATTAGAAACAATTGTTTTATGACAAAATAAAAAGTCATGACAATTTAAAATAAAAACTTATTCAAATAGTCATAAAGATTTGAACTTATTTAATAAATAGATTTATTTTTTAAATATTTTACTTGTTAATTGTCTTAATATTAATAAATTTGTATTATTTTATTTGAAGTAAGCTTGTATAAATAGAAAAAAAATCATTTTATGAGAAAATAGAAGATTATAGCGATTTCAAATAAATAATTATTGAAATAGTTATAATTATTTAAACTTGTTCGGTAAACATATTCATTTTTTAAATCTCTTAATTATTAATTTTTGGAATATTAATAACTTAGTATTATTCTAATTCAAATAATTTTATGTGAACTAAAATAATTTTTTTATCACAAAACAAAAGGTTATAACGATTTGAAATAGTTATTAAATCAAATAGTCATGGCTATTTGATCTAGTTTGGTAAACATATTTATTTTTTAAATTTTTAACTTATTAATTATCAAAATATTAACAAACTAGTATTATTTTAATCCGAATAAGCTTGTATGAATAGAAACTATTGTTTTATAATAGAACAAAAAGTCATAACAATTTGAAACTAATAATTCCTTAAATACTTATAACTATTTAAATTGGTTTAATAAATAGGTTTTTTTTTTTTTTTAAATCTAACAAACTTATATGAACAAAAACATTTATTTACAATAAAACAAAAGGTCATAACAATTTGAAATAGATAATTGTTCAAATAGTTATCATTATTTCAACTGGTTAGGTAAATAAAATTATTTTTTAAATCTCTTACATATTAATTTTTGAAATATTAATAAATTCATTTTATTTTATTCTGAATAAGCTAGTATGAATTGAAAATTTTATTTTATCGTAAAACAAAAATGATTTAAAATAGATAATTATTCATATAGTCTTAAATATTTGAACTAGTTTGGCAGACAAATTTATTTTTTAAATATCTTATTTATTAATTTTTGGAATATTATTATATTAGTATTATTTTATTTCAAATAAGCCTGTATGAACGGAAATAATTATTTTATGATAGAACAAAAGGTTATAATGATTTGAAGTATACAATTGTTCAAATAGTCATAACTATTTAAACTACTTTGGTGAATAGATTTATTTTGTAAATCTCTTACTCATTAATTTTTGAAAGATTAATAAATTAGTATTATTTTATTTCGAATAAACTTATCCGGTCAAAAACAATTGTTATATGACCAAACAAAAGGCAATGATAATTTGAAATAGATAACTATTGAAATGACCATAATTATTTGAATTGATTTGATAAACAGATTCACCTTTTAAATCACTTAATTATTAATTTTTATAATATTAATAAATTAGTATTATTTTATTTTGAATAAACTTGTATGAATTGAAACAATTATTTTGTGACAAAACAAACGGTCATAAGATTTTCAATAGACAATCATTCAAATAATCATAAGTATTTGAATTTGATTGGTAAAAAAATTTATTTTTTTAAACTCTTGTTTATTAATTTTTGAAATATTAAGAAATTAGTTATTTTGGATAAGCTTTTATGAAATGAAACAATTGTTTTATTTCAAAACAAAAGGTCATAATGATTTTGTATAATTAACAGCTCAAATAGTCATACTATTTGAATTTCTTCGATAAACAGATTTATTTTTTCAAATCTTTTTACTTATTAATTTTTTGAATGTTAATAAATTTAGATTATTTTATGCAGAATAAGAATGTAAGATATGAAACAAATATTTTATGACCAAACAAAAGGTTAGAATGATTTGAAATAGATAATTATTCTAATAGTTTTAACTATTTGAACAGATTTGGCAAATAACTTTCTTTTTTAAATCTCTTATTAATTATTGAAATATTATTAAATTAGTATTATTTTTAACCAAATAAGCTTCTATGATAAAAAAGAATTATTTTAACGATAAAACAAAGATCTTAATGACGTAAGATTAATAATTATTCAAATAGTCATAACTATTTGAACTTGTTTAATAAACATATTTATTTTTTAAATCCCTTACTTATTAATTTTTGAAATATTAAAAAATTAGTATTATTTTATTTTGAATAAGCTTGTATGACTAAAAACAATTATTTTATGATAAAATAAATGGTCATAATGATTTGAAATAGATAATCGTTCAAATGGCCATAATTATTTTAATTGATTTGATAAACAAATTTATTTTTTAAATTTCTTACTTGTTATGTTAGGAAATATTAATAAATTAGTAGTATTTTATTCCATCTAAGCTTATATTAACTTAAACAATTGTTTATGACAAATCAAAAGGTTATAACGATTTTAAATAGACAATTGTTCAAATGGTAAATAAATTTATTTTTTAAATCTCTTTCTCGTTAATTTTTTGAATGCTAATAAATTATTATTAATTTAATCTGAATAAGCTTGTATGAACTGAAGCTATTGTTTTATAACTAAACAAAATATTAGAACAATTTCAAATAGATAATTGTTCTAATAGTCTTAACCATTTGAACTAATTTGGTAAACAAATTTATTTTTTAAATCCCTTACTTATTAATTTTCAAAATATTATTTAAATTAGTATTATTTTAATCAGAATAAGCTTGTACGAACAAAACAATTGTTTTGCGACAAAAGAAAAGGTTATAATGATTTAAAATAGATAATCGCTCATATAGTCTTAACTATTTGAGCAAGTTCAACAATTAGATTTATTTTTTAATTTTCTTGGTTATTAATTTTCAGAATATTGTTAGATTATTATTATTTTATTTCGATTAAAATAGTATGAATAGAACCAATTATTTGATGACAAAATAAAAGGTTATAACAATTTGAAATAGGAAAGTATTCAAATAGTCAAAACTATTTGACATGGTTTGTTAAATAGATTTACTTTTTAAATGTCTTACTAATTGATTTTCTAAATATTAATAAATTAGTATTATTTTATTTCGAATAAACTTATCTTAACAAAAACAATTGTTTTATGACAAAACAAAAAGTAATAATGGTTTGAAATAGATAATTGTTCAAATAGTTATAAATATTTAAGCTGGTTTAATAAATAGAATTATTTTCTAAATCTCTTACTCATAAATTTTTGAAATGTTAATAAATTAGTTTTATCCTATTTCTAATACGCTTTTATAAGCTGAAATAATTTTTTTATGACAAACAAAAGGTCATAGCAATTTGAAATAAATAATTGTTCATATAGTCTTAACTATTTGAACAAAAAGTCATAACAATTTGAAATAAATAAATGTTAATAAATTAGTATTATTTTATTTTGAATAAGCTTGTATGAACTAAAACATTTATTATATGACTAAACAAAAGGTTAGAATGATTTGAAATAGATAATTATTCTAATAGTCTTAACTATTTAAACTGGTTTAGCAAACACATTTATTTTTTAAATTTCTTATTAATTTTTAAAATATTATTAAATTAGTATTATTTGTATCCGAATAAGCTTTGATGATCAGAAATAACTGTTTTATGAGAAAATAAAGATAATAATGATTTAATATTGATATTTGCTCAAATATTCATAACTATTTAATTGATTCAAAAACAATTTTAGTTTTTGAATCTCTTGCTTATTAATTTTTAAAAGATTAATAAAGTAGCATTATTTTATTTCAAATAAATTTTTATGAACTAAAACAATCGTTTTATGACAAAACAAAAGCTCATAATAACTTTAAATAGTTAGAATGATTGTTTAAAAAAGTCAAATTTTTTGAACGTTTTTGGTAAACAGATTTATTTTTTTAAATTTCTTGCTCATTAATTTTTCGAATGTTAATAAATTAGTATTATTTTATTCTAAATAAGCTTTTATGAACTAAAATAATTGCTTTATGACTAAACAAAAGGTTAGAATGATTTGAAATAGATAATTGTTCTAATTGTCTTAACTATTTGAACTAGTTCAACAAACACATTTATTTTTTAAATCTTTTACTTATTAATTTTTAGAATATTATTAAATTAGTATTATTTTAATTCAAATAAGCTTGTATGAAAAGGAACAATTGTTTTATGACAAAATAAAGATCATAACGTTTTAAGATAGATAATTATTCAAATAGTCAAAACTATTTAAACTATTTTGAAAAAAAGATTTAGTTTTAAAATCTCTTATTAATTTTTAAAATATTAATATGTTAGCATTATTTTAATCTGAATAATTTTTCATGAATAGAAAAAATTATTTTATAACAAAAAAAAATAGTCATAACGATTTGAAATAAATAATAGCTCAAATGGACATGACTATTTGAACTTGTTCAATAAATAGATTTATTTTTTAAATCTCCAACTTAATAATTTTTAGAATATTAATAAATTAGTATTATTTTATTTCAAATAAAATTATGTGAATAGAAACAATTATTTTATGATAAAATAAAAGATCATAACGATTTGAAATAAATAATTGTTCAAATAGACATAACTATTTGAACTCGTTCTGTAAATAGATTTATTTTTTAAATCTTTTACTTATTAATTTTTAAAATTTTAATAAATTAGTATTATTTTATTCCGAATAAGCTTTTATGAATAGAAACAATTGGCTTATGACAAAATAAAAAGTTATAACAATCTGAAATAGATAATTGTTCAAATAGTCATAACTATTTGAGTGTGTTTAGAAAACATATTTATTTTTTAAACTTTACTTATTAATTTTGGAATATTAATTAATTTATATTATTTTACTTGAAATAAGCTTGCATGAACAAAACCAATTGTTTTATGACAAAAGAAATGGTCATAATGTTTTGAGATAGATAATTGTTTACATAATCATAACTATTTGAACATATTCAGTAAACAAATTCATTTTTTAATTCTCTTACTCATTAATTTTTAGAATATTAATAAATTAGTATTATTTTATTTAAGATAAACTGATATGAATGGAAACAATTGTTTTATTATAAAACAAAGGTCACAATGATTTGAAATAGATAATTATTAAAATATTCATGACTATTTGAACTTGTTTAGTAAACATATATTTTTGTAAATCTTGTACTTATTTTTTGTAGAAATATTAATAAATTAATATTATTTTAATTCAAATAAGCTTGTATGAACATAAATAATTATTATATGATAAAACAAAAAGTCATAACAATTTAAAATAAATAACTGTTCAAATAGTCATAAAGATTTGAACTTGTTCAGTGAGCATATTTATTTTTTAAAATCTTTTACTTATTAATTATCTTAATATTAATAAATTTATATTATTTTATTTGAAATAAGCTTGTATGAACAAAAAAAAAATCATTTTATGACAAAATAAAATGTTATAGCAATTTCAAATAGATAATTATTTAAATAGTCATAATTATTTAAACTTGTTTGGTAAACAGATTTATTTTTTAAATCTCTTAATTATTAATTTTTGGAATATTAATAGCTTAGAATTATTTTATTTTGAATAATTTTAGATTAATTGAAATAATTTTTTAATGACAAAACAAAATGTCATAACGATTTGAAATAGATATTTATTTAAATAGTTATGACTATTGGATTTGTAGCCACCCAATTTGATCCAGGCCCAGATTGATTTAGGCTTGGTCCAAATAGGGTAATTGGCCCATTTTTTATTGCTTTATCTGAATTTTATTTTAATTTTTTTATCTTTTATAATTGTTATTTTGGGAGATAATAAAAAAATAAAAAAAAATTTTGTCGTGAAATTGGGGGGGTTGGTAGGATTAGAATTGAACTAGAAGACTGATCTTGAATCTCAATCAAAGGAGGAATCAACATTGATCAAAAACTTTTTTGATCAATGCTTGTAAATATAAGCTAGGACACAGAATATAAACACACAAAATAAAGAAAATAAAAGCAAAAAATGGGGTGTTTAGAAGAGCAAAAGCAATTTAGAAATTTTAGGAGTTTTTAAAAAAATTTTGGCTATTTTTTTCTGAAAAATTTTTAGAAAAATTCTAGATTCCAATGAATTTTTTGGCAAAACTTGAGTTTTTGGATGACAATTTCCAGTTTTCGACGTGTTTTTCCTAGTTTTCGATAAAGCTTCAACCAGAATCTTGGGATTTTAGAGAGAGGATGAGAGAAAATAAGGAGAAGAGAGAGAGGGAAGAAAGAGAGATATGCTGAAAAGGCTAAGATTTAGCCTTATATACCTTGCTAAAATGACGTCGTTTTAAAGTGCATTTTACCGCTGGGTGACCTGACCCGACTGCTTAACCCGCTTCAACCCACGTCCCTACCTTTGGCTCTAGTTGAGCCAAGCCGCAAACCCAGCTGTCAAACCGCAAACCCAACTGTCAAGCCGCACCTCCAAGCCACTTTTTATTTCTGAAGCCGAGCCGTTCTGCAACTGCAAACCAAGCCATTTTGTTATTTTCTTTAGGTTTATTTATTTATTTTTATCTATTTTTTTTTATTTTTGCATGGTTAAATTTAAGAAAAAAATAAAAAAATAAAAAAATAAAAATAAAAATTTTGGGAATAAATATTAATTATCCAATGATGGAATTTATAGAAATTTCAAATGGTAAATTTCTATAAAATTCCTAGGTGAGAAATTTTATCTAAATTTGTCCCAAATGGTGGAATAATTTAGATAAAGTTTAAATAACAATAATTAATATTTATTTTCAAACCAAAAAAATTAAAAAAATTACAAATTAAAAAAATTAAAATTTGGAATTAAATACAATTACCCAAGGATGAAATTCTTAAAAATTTCAAATGACAAATTTCTAAGAAATCTCTAGGTGATAAATTTTTATCTAAATTTATCCCAAATTGTGGAATAATTTAGATGAAATTTTAATAAAAGTAATTGTATTCTTTTCCAAGTAAAAATTTGGGTTGAAAATATTTGATAATTATCCAAGCACAAGATTATTAGAAACTTTAAATAGTAATTTTTTAAGAAATCTCTAGGTGAAAAATTTCTTTAAATTTGTCCCAAAATTGTGGAATAATTTAAATGAAATTTCAATAAAAATAATTATCATATTATTTTCTTTCCAAAAGAAAAGGAAAAAAAATTTCTAAATAGGCCCAAATGGTGGAAAATTTAAAAATTTCAAAAAAAGAAAATATTTCTAAATTGACCCAAATGGTGGAAAATTTAGAGATAAATAAAATAAAATAAAAAGAATTTCTAAACAGGCCCAAATGGTGAAAAATTTAGAAATTCAAAAAGAGAAAATATTTTTAATTTGACCCAAATGGTGGAATAATTAGATATATTTTTAATAAAAAAATAATAAAATTAAACCTTTTTCTAACGACGGAGCCTCTTCAAGGAAACAAATGGGATCTTTGAATACTCTTGAGGTGAGAAAATATTTTTAAGAATTCTACCAGATTGATGGAAGAATCTTATAAATTATTTTTAATATTTCAACATGAAAATTTGAAACCATTAGACTCTAGACCTTAGGATAAATTTAAAATAATATGGTATCATCCTTTGGATAGGCATGTGGGGGTGCTATAACCTTCCCCAAATGTAACCGAACTCTTGAACCCTGTTCTGGTTAGTAGACCCATAGGGACCCTTAGTCAAGCTTAGGAGCTTTTTAAGATGATAGATTCCCTAGGTGACCAATCACACCTAGATAAAAAAAAGATTGGTGGTGACTCCATTTGTTAAGTCTAGCTATAGATTTATAGATCTATATGTTATGATAGTTTGGTAACTCCACTAGGGACCACTATAGAGAGTCAAGCTGTAAACTTTTAAATTTGTCTTATTCTTTAGTCTAATGGTTTTAAATTGTAATGATTTGTGTTATCTATTTACTAACGTTTTTATCTTTCTTGTCTTTTATTTTTGGGGCATGAACTTATATCTTCCTTCACACACACTATCACTTGCATTTACATTACATTAGCTTTATACCTAGGCTCTGTCCCTCTTAAGAGGGAGTAAAGTACCTATGCTCTCGTAAGATGATAATCTCTACAATGGCTAGCGAAATACTCTGACTCAAATTGAATCCTTTCCATTGGTAGCCTATGATGGGTGAGGATTGGAATACCTTACTAGTCTACGATAGACTATGATGTAAGGAACAATGGTCATATGCTTTGAGCATCCACTATCAAGGTACTATAGATTTTTTTTTTTTTACTTGAATTTGCTTTATAGCAATGCTCATCCACCTACAAATACATAATCAGATTTTTATTTTCGGTACCCAAACTTTATTGAGTCCTTGAGTGTTAGTACACACAATTCTTGTACCTTTTGAAATCTATTTCATCTTAGTAATCTCATCTTGATATGCGCTAACTCTTTTTGGAATCTACACACTCCTAATGAGTTTACCTTTATGAGTGACTTTCTTCAAAGAACAATATTGTATAAAATGGCCTAATTTATGACAATATGTACATGTGCTAGATGAATTATTTAGCTTAACAAGAAAATTCTTCAAATGAGTCTTTTTGTCACCACTATTATAGCCTAATCCATCTTTATCAAAGAGCGCTCTTTGTGTTTCAAGCATTTCATTAAGTTTTTTATGTCCCATATAAAATCTAGAAATTAAGTTATGCAAATTCTCATTTTCCTTAGTTAAATCATCAACATTTAATTTTAAAAGCTCAATTTCCTTTTCTAAGTCATTCTTTGCTTTAGTTAAGAGGTCATTTTTTACTTCATGTTTTTACTTTCAAAATTTATAACTAATTCATTAAAAGCATCTTGCAACTTATCAAATGTGTATGAACTTAAATTATTTAGATTAAAAATTACCTTAGGCTCATCAAGAACCACGAGACATAGGCTGGCTACTTCATCTTCATTTGATTCATCATCGAAGAAGTTACTATCACTCTATGTTACAACCATTGCTTTTTTTCTTTGGCTTCATTGTGTTTTGCTTCTTTCACAAAGGGTAATCGAATTTGATATGACCTGATTTATTGCATTTATAACAAACAATTTGATCCCTTTCTCTTCTGTTTGATTCTCTTTTGATCATTTCCCTTTATGGTTTTCTTCTATTTGAGAACTTGTTCATCTTTATGAACTTTTTAAGTCTTTTTGCAAATATGGTCATTTTTTCATCTTTATCAACTTCATCTTGTTCAAACTTTTCTTCATCTTCTTAAAATGTTGATTTGAGAGCAATATCACCTTTCTTGATTAGTTATTATCTTTTTTTTAGCTTCATCTCATAAGTAAGGAGATAACCTATGAGTTCATCCAAAAAAAGTGTGTGAGGGTCTTTGCACTCTTCAATAGTAGTCATTTTAGCTTCCCAACTCTTTGGTAAACTATTTAGGATTTTTTTCACCATCTTCACATTTGAGTAAGTCTTTCTAAGAGCCTTCAAACCATTAATGATGTCAGTAAAATAGTTTGATATTTCACTAATGGTTTCTTCTAAATTCATCTTGAATAGCTCATAATTATGAGTAATCATGCTAATTTTGGTCTCTTTCACTTGATTAGTACCTTCATAAGTGATGGCCAACTTGTCTCAAACTTTTTTTGTATTTTCATACAAAAAAACTCTATTGTACTCACTAGGCCTAAATGCATAAAAGATTGCATGCGTTACCCTGGCATTGAGTTAAACCATTTGCATCACGTTCACTTACTTCATTAACCACCTCTTTATCATCCATCATCTTCATTAGAAGTTAAGGACCATTTACAATAACCATCTAAACTTCATAGCCATTAGCTTGAATAAATAATCTTATCCTAGTATTCAAATATGAATAGTCATCACCAATAAAAAAAAAAAAGTTTTATAGTGGAATGGCCTTTACCTCCAAGAGATGCAGCAACCATTTCATTTACCATGAGACATATTTCTTGTTGCCCACCATATTTGTTTTAACTTAATTATGGTTGCTCTAAATTGATCACCATACTTTTTTGAGCCATTTTCAAGATCACTCTTAGGTTGTTAGACCTACAAAATAAAATACTAGCTCTGATACCAATTGTTAGCTCAAAGACTTGAATTAAACCAAGAGGGGGTGAATTAGTTTATGATAAATTTTTCCAAATTCAATATCCAATAAGCATAAAATTTACAAATCAATTTTTCTAAGCAAATAAACATAACAAATATGAGTATATTAATAATCTTAAAAGCAAGAGATAGAGATAAAAAATCAAACATCGAAATTTATAGAGGTTAGGCTTTTCTTTTAGGTACCTACATCCTCTCCTTTAGCCTCACTTGCCAAACAATTTATTTCACTATGTGTTGATGTTACAACCTAGCTTTTCAAAGTTTTATACAATCAACAATATAATCTCTTAAGGGTTATCATCTCCCTTAAGCTCACAACCTCACAATACAAGCTTTTAAGTGTTTTACAAACTCAAAGAACATCTCTAAGGTTTGGTGTTTGCTAATTTGAAGTACAAACTAAGATTAAAAAGAATATCAAGATAAAAATAAATACAAGAAGAGTTTTTACACTTTTAACATAGTAAAAAGCTCTTTAATGCTTAGAAAAGATGATAGATGGAAGCAATAAGTTTTCTTAACTCTTGATAACTTCAAATGCAGTGAGAAACCTTCATTTATATGTTGAGAGTGGAAAATAGCCATTGCTTACATTAATAGTTTAAAGGTTGTGCAAAATTTTAAATTAAAATAGTCATTGCAAGCATTCTAGACACGAGGAAATCGATCCCCTCATATCGGGGATCAATTTGGTTAGTTAGAATTTAAACAAATTCATGCGTGAAAAGTCACAACCAATTAATCCATACATGTTACCAATCAATCTCATTTTCAAGTGATTGATCCCCTAGTCTGGGTGATCGATCATTTTTCAAAGTTTAGAACCAAAATTTCATTTTATGTAAAAAAACCAATCGATCCCTTCATGAAAAGATTGATTCTGTCTTTAAAAACCTTGAACCAATCAATCAATACAATGAGGGGATTGATTGGTTTTCATGAAAATTGCACAAAACTTCTTTTTGGCCAAAAAATGAATTGATGCCTTTAAAGATGGGATCAATCCCTTCTATGCTACTTTGCCCAATTTTGTTTTTAAACCATGCCAGATCAATTGAACATAATTTTTGAATGGATAAAAAGCTAGAAAAGTATTCAAATTAAGTTTAAATCATTTTAATTCACTTTAGCAAATTTTTGTTTCGTCATTTTAAAATATTTTATCAATTCAAGGTTGACATAAACAAAAAAATATTGAAATGTTAATCATAAGATTACTAAGTAGTGCCCAAACTACCCATTAATATTTTTTCTTACTTGCAAAAAGTCCCTTACTTGAAAAGAGACATAATCTAGAATCACACTGCCTAGAAAACCCTGCATTCAAGCTGACATTAAGATTTCAAACAAAACCAAACAAAAAGAATCATGCTACTTGAAATTAATGACTCTTTTTCATGTTTGGGTATTCGAAAAAGAATTAACAAATAAAAAATTGATTTTTGGTTTTTCTAATTTCACCAACCCACTAGAAGAACAAAAAGTCAAAGCTTCTAAGCCATTAGATTTTCATTAAAAGTAGCTTCAACTTGTTGGAAAGCTACAGCTTGGCCAAGATGTTTCTTGATCTTTTGGTTAATTAAGCTTTGGGTTTGTTTTTCTACCATCAGCATCAAAATTACACAAATAATGAGCATAAAAGTACAACTCACAAGATAAATAACTAAATAAAATACAAAGAGAAAAATCTATAATTACCTTATGTTCGTAACCTGCATTGTGTCGTTTTCTAATCAATGGCTAAAATTTAAACTTAAAAAAGAACTTTTCAACAATTGTTTTTAAATGAAACAACCAAACTAATAAACCATACGTAGTTTTCAAAATTTTCAACAAAAAATCAATTTAGAAACTAAATATGAAAGGCTAGTTTGTCTAGATTGTAAGACGGATCTTGATTTTAACCATTTTTCTTCATGAACTTTTAAAAACATGCATAGTAAAATTAAGCAAAGATGTGGAAAAGATAATTCGTCACTTTAATGAACAATTAATGGATAAAAAAGCTAAACTAATATTGTATCAATGCTAGACAAAAGAAGATTAGAGAGATAAACTTAAGCTTAAAAAATTACAAGCAAATTCACATTGGTTCAGTTTTAGCATTTACATCATACTATCTATTCTAAAAGGCCTAGCTTTTCCTTATATAGTTTCAATAAATAAGGATCCTCATAAAGGGTCACAAACCTTTTGAGGAACTTTTTTTCAGTACACACCATAGAATAAACACTAAATTTCTAAATCAATCTTTTGGATAATAAAGCTTGAAGAATCGAACACTAAGGGATAATTCTCCTTTCCAAGCTATATGAAAAAAGAACTATAGCAAACATAAACAGATAAAACAAGACAAAATAAAATTAGAAAACTTAAGGAGTCATAAGTTAAGTGCCGCAATAATCATAGTAATAACTGCAAATTGAATCCAAATAGACATATCCATAAAATGTTAAAAAAAAGTTTTCGAGTGATAATGCTAATTTCTTTAAAATTAAATAAATTGGTAAAGATCTTTACTGAAGCCTAATTAGCGAGTGACCTATAAACTAAAATGTAAGAAGGCTTAATCATTGTATCACTTACAAAAGTAAATGTCATGCCAACACAAATTCTAGTAGCAAGTCTCTCAATAACAGATACTTCAACATATTTTTCCTTGAAAGTTTCTAGAAATCTATAACAAATGGAAATCAAATGACTAATTCCATCTAAGGATATAGTGTAAATACCATGCTAAGATTAGGTTATGCATATTTAAAACAAAAGTAAAATAATTGACTCAACAAAGTTAACATACCAATTCTTTAGATTCCGTATGCATCCAATCCACTTCAAGATTGATGTCTTGCAAAATGTTGGATATAAAGTAATTGATACTATCACATAATTTATGAAAATAAATATATTGTTAAGAAAATGAAGCATAGAAGCCTTCAATGTTACCAAATCAATAAAAAGAAAAGTTTCAATACAGAAAAATGGATACATTAATTTTTTTAGCTAATAAAATGAAAAAATTTATGGGTTTTTTTTTTCCTTTCGCTATTTGATTTTTGTGTAAAAGGAGGAAGGAGTAAGAGAGAACATACGAAAAGACATGTTGGTGCATGTAGAGAATGAAACCAATGGTGTCCTTGATGACGTGGAAGATGACAAATCCATCCAAGAACTCAGTGGTCATCTCGATCTTCATGAACTTCATCTCTGTGGTACTTCCATACCTAATTAGTTGCACCAAGATAGCCAATCCCATAAATGCAAAACCATACATTTCACTTACAATCATCCTATATTTAACTCATTATTTAATTACTGCAAAAATCAAATAAAAACAAAATTGATTTAAAACTTACCATCCAAGCAAAGGACTAAAAACCAATCGATTTATTGAAATTAAATTTTGCAAATTCACGAAACTCTCCACCATAGCTTCCCTTTCATTATTCTATTCCCTGTAGGTTTCATTTCGATCTGAGACTCTTAGGTCAAATATGATTGACCTAAATCATAGCTTGACTAAAAACTTAGCTCTACGACCTCTAATCAAGTCACGATTTAAAACTTGGATTTTTTATAAAACATTGATGTTTTTGCAAGGCAGGATTGCAGATTAAGAGAGTTTCTTAAAAAAAAAACACAAAAAAAAGTGTTATTGAAAGAAACAATCCATTTAAAAAGATATAGACAAAAAGGTAAGACTTAATAACATGACGAAGGAAGAAAAAAGAGAGGATAGAGATAGTGGAGCCATTGAAATGTGGTAGCCAAAACAGAGATGAGTCAAACAAAACTTACACATGTAAAAGTTATTAGATGCCAAACGTTATTTCTTTGTATACTTTTATCTTATCATTGCCAACAACACGATATTCAAATATAAAATTATTAAGAAAAGAAAAAAATCTTTTTTATATAAGAAAGTATTGATATACATGCATATATATATATATATATATATATATTATAGCATACACAATTGCACACACTTAAGTTATTAACTAACTAGCAGGATACGGAGAAATACTTAGAAATAATAGATTATATATATATATATATATATTTATATGCATCTCCGTCTTTTCCAAATGTTGTGAAAGAAATGTCATGAATGATGGATTTGACCTCATCACCCTTCTTCTTCTGTTAATGTAACTTTCTCATTTTATTTTATATGTTTTCTTCTGCGAGTACTAGTATATAAACAATTACTTAATTCAGAAAGAAAGAAAGAAAGAAAGAAAGGGCTACCATGGGCTCCGAGCAGAACAGATTCCCTCAGCAAGAACGGGTACTTTTTTTTTGCTTTACCTCATTGTTTAGATCTGTTCCTTTTGCCTTCAATTTGTTTCAGATCTGATTTCTTTTTTTTTTTTTCGCTACTGCTAGTTTGCTCAGATTTGCTTGTGAGTTTTTGTGTGGTATTGTTGTTTTTCTTTTTTATTAAAAAATGGTAAAAACAATTAAAGAAGAAGAAGAATTTATCTGAGCTGGACCCATCTGATCAAGATTTAGACTCTGATGAGATGCTGGATTTCTTGGTCTGGTTAAGTGGCTGTGCGTGTTTTCTTGACTTTGTCAATTTCAAGTTTCAACATCAGTCATCAGATTTTAATTGTTTTTTCCTTATTTATTTTGATACATGTACTTAGCTTATTGCACTCTCCATCTATAGATCCAGCCACTTTACCACCTCTAACAACTTTGCTTGTTCTATTCTGTTACCAAAGAATTTGTCTTCTGCTATTGAAAGCTACTTGAGATCCCTTCTCTTAAACTAGATATACCTTATCTGTCTTTTCATTTCCCTTTCATTTACTTGTTCTGCACTTTCATACCTTTTGTAAATTTTTCTATCCATTCGCTGCTGCTCATACCACCTTCACAACCGATCTTAAAATCTCAACATCTAACAGCATCTCAACTCCAGTAGTAAATCTAATTCTAACAACAGAGCCAACTTGGAATTACAACATTGCAAATTTATTAATAGCACTGCTTAGCCATGCTTAAGTTTAGTGTTTAGGGCTGCATTCTTCTTGATGTACATTTTCTTTTATGTAAAATTCCTGTTCCCGTTCAGGGAACATGAATTTTCTGTTTTTCCCAAAACCCTTTGGTTATTAGGTGGAAATGCGGGTTTGGATTATCATTTCAGTTTGGTAATATTATTATCTTTACATTTTACCCGTGCACACTAAGTTACAGAACACACCATTGGTATCTCATCTTTGTAATGATTTGCTGCTTCGCTTTCTGCAAGAACTTGTGTATGTAAGCTGTGTCTGTATACGGAAAAAATTTAACACGTACATCTACAAAAAATTTTATGTGATCTGTTGGTATATGGCATGTACCTATTATACATATATGCATGAATGTCGCTCTCTTCTGCATTTTATAAAAATGTTATTTCCTGTGCATATTACTGCTTCTTGATTTCTTGTACCAGATTGTCAAGAATATGGGTATATGTCATCTGCACCGTCTTTCTATTTGCAGTAGCTTTATAGATATATTTTTAGTGCTCATATATGTGTTCCTTGATTCATCTGAAGCTTAGTCATATTACTAATTGGAAATTATTTCTTGAGGATTGCTGGTTTTAATTTGTTTAATTTCAATGTTCCTTTCCTATTGAGTGATCTGACTGAAGCTTTCAATGTTTAATCTTGTTGCTAGCGAAAGAGATGGGGAGGATGTTGGGGGGCATTTTCCTGTTTTGGTACTCAGAAAGGTAGAAAGCGTATTGTACCTGCATCTCGTATTCCTGAGGGCAATGTATCTGCCACCCAGCCAAATCATCCTCAAGCTGTTGGGTTGACCAACCAAGCTACTACATTAGCTCCATCACTTCTAGCACCTCCTTCTTCTCCAGCATCCTTTACAAATTCTGCACTCCCGTCAACAGCCCAATCACCTAGTTGCTTCTTGTCATTATCAGCTAACTCACCTGGAGGGCCATCATCCACAATGTTTGCCACTGGACCATATGCCCATGAGACACAACTAGTTTCTCCTCCTGTTTTCTCAACCTTTACAACCGAGCCTTCTACTGCTCCACTCACTCCTCCTCCTGAGTTGGCCCACCTGACTACCCCCTCTTCACCCGATGTCCCTTTTGCCCGGTTCTTGGCATCTTCTGCAGATCTTAAAAGTGCTAATAAGAATAATTATATTGCTGCAAATGATCTTCAATCCACATATTCACTTTACCCCGGTAGTCCTGCCAGTAGCCTGATATCACCAATCTCTAGGACCTCAGGTGATTGTTTGTCATCATCCTTTCCTGAACGGGAGTTTCGTCCACACTGGGATCCTTCAATTTCTCCCCAGAATGGCAAACATTCAAGGAGTGGTTCTGGCAGGCTATTTGTGCATGATGTAACTAGTTCTTCCATAGGGTGTCAAGATACAAATTTCTTCTGTCCTGCCACATTTGCACAATTCTATCTGGATCATAATCCTCTTCCTCATGCTGGTGGGAGATTAAGTGTTTCCAAGGATTCAGATGTTTATCCTATTAGTTGCAGTGGCCATCAAAATAGGCAGAGTAAAAGTCCTAAGCAAGATGTGGAAGAACTTGAAGCTTACAGAGCTTCCTTTGGATTTAGTGCTGATGAAATAATCACTACTTCTCAATATGTTGAGATTTCTGATGTTACAGAGGACTCATTTACCATGACACCTTTTCCTACAGATAAACCCACTTTTGAAGAAAGTATGGAACTTGCATCAATTGGCAAAGAACCAAAGACAGATAGGATACTGGAAAACTTGCTGGGTGAGAAGAAACGGAAATCGAAACCTGATATTGTCAATTGGGTTGTACACCATGATGTGCAAGTGTCATGCAATGGATACGAAGGTGAAGTGTCCGCTACTTGACTATATCTTGTATATGTATACGATGTTGACTATATCTTGTGTGTGTGTGTGTGTGTGTATATATATATATACATATATATATATATGATGTTGACTATATCTTGTATATTTTGTCTACTTTCAGTTTCTCCAGTTCATGCGGTACATATTTCTGATAGTGGTATCTTGTTTCGATGGGAAAAAAAAAACAAAAAAACAAAAAACAAAAAGAAGAAAAGGAGAGAAATGATATGTGAGAAGTGAAGAAAAGTGAAATTAAGTTTCTAAATGAGAATAATTAGATAATTTTACAACAAAGTTTTTACCCATGTTTTGTACTTTAATTGGTCGAATAGATTTGTGATAGTGTGTAAATTTGTTTTAATTTTTAATTTCTTGTTCTTCTAAAATCCCACTAACAATGTGCTAAAGAAGTTCTCTTTGCTTCTTTTATACTTCTCTTTTGATCTTGCTATCTGAATGACTCTATGCTTCATTTCTCTCATTAAGATAGTGCCAGTGGTAATTAATGTTTGTGTGCATCCAGCATAATTTCTTAATTGAGAATCTATTCCTCCAATAAGATCAACTGCTTTGAAGAAATTCTGAGTGATAATTTTTGGTATTAGTTTTCCTACTTTACCATATGCTAGGTTAAAATTATCTGGTAAGACATGCGGTGCCACTTAAACCTAAAGATACATATTCTGAATTTTCACATTGAAAGGAGTAAAAGACAATAGGCATGAATAGCATTCTGATAATATTGGAGGCCATGATGAATCAAACAATCCATTACTCAAGAAAATTTAAGTTGCAGAGGTCCTGGACTGCTTCAGGATTATATTTCTCTAAAATGTGTCTAATCCATCTTAATAGGATTCTCTTCCATTTCTGTTTTCTCTGTGTTATTGTGCCCTGTTACCTGAAAATCAATAATGTTCTTTCCTTATATGATACAGATCACAAATCAGAAAGGCAGGTGACTGACATCTCTGGATCAAGTACATCCATCAACCATACCCTGACTGATGAAGAGGATGTATTTTTGAAGAAGGATTCATCAAGGAGCAGGAAATATCATCTGGGCTTGTCAAGCTCTGATGCAGAGATTGACTATAGGAGAGGAAGAAGCTTAAGAGAAGGCAAAGGAGATTTTGCATGCCACGACTAAGAACCAAATTTAGAAACAAGTTATTAGCTGCTTCCTTATGTAGTAAACTGCAGTTTGCTTTTGTTATAACTTGTGTTACTGGTTCTTTATGATAGGTGGAATGATCTTAACTTGTGATCTAACCAGCTGGTACTTTTCTATGTTGTCCATCTCTCAGTCAGGTGTGTGACTTGATCTCTCTGATTATGAGTGTATTCTGTTATCTGTGACCCTAAATTCCTGCTTCACTAAAACTGACATGTGTGATGCATGTAATTATATATTATTTATACTTTTTGTAAAATGCAATCTTACTCAAGTGTATTCTACTTTAGAACACATCATTCGGACTGTTGAATGCTGCTTCTAGGAACTTCGTTGGCTATGGCCTTGCACTTGTTCTTACGAGACAGAAGACAAAAGGGGGGGGGGGGGGGGTGTGTGTGCGCCTGCGCGCTCGTGTGGAGGGGGAAATGAATCCCGCAGAAGGGGGAATGGAGTGAAATCCTTGTATGGATAATTTTTGGTTTAGGTGCGGGTAGGGAGAGGAAGGGAGGCAGGGAGGGGAGCCTAGCTTGGTTTATTATATTCATGTTTGGTTACGTGTGGATTCATATTTGTGTATTATAATGTGATAGCCAAGAGAGTAAAAATTTAAAAGATATAAAGGAACGCATAGAGGTACAGATTTTTTAAGAGATTTAATTAGACTTTCGGCATTTGAATATTGAAAATATATATAAATTAGTACTTAAAAAAATTAAGTGTATAATTTGCATCTTAAGCTTTTAAATATCATTTTAATCAAAAATTTAATATTGTAAACTTAATTCGCCTATATAACATAAAATTAGTATAATTTTATTATATGTTTGTCATTTGTTAAACAAAAATATTAAATATTATGTTAAAATTTTATATAGATGTTACGTGATAAATAATAATTGATCGAATAAATATTTTTATTGTTTAGGTAAAATATATATTTTTTAATTCGAATTAAAAAAGGATATGGTTAAAACCAAAACTAGAAAATATTTTACTGAAGATTACATGCATGCGTGCATGTACATACACATACACATATATTTATAATATCAATTTATATATTTTTTAAAATTTAAATACTAAAAATGTAGTAACTCTTTTTAAAATGACATCTTAAATCGGAAATGACGACTCCCAGAGATTATTGCCAAAATGCTACTACCAAACTGCCTCTTCTTTCCTAATAACTAGACAAGCCGTTGAAATGCACAACCAGACATGTCCGCTGATTCTGACTCCCAAAGCTTGGAGCCTCTTCAAATCAACATTTGGCTCCATTTATAAGAAAACAGTTTCTTCTCCGCACAGATTTTGCTTGTTCAATGCCACAGATTTCCTCATGGAATTTCTGGCCTTGAGAGGATATAGCCCCATAATGCATACACTTCCTACTTCTATGATCATAGGCAGCTCAGCCTAGTTGATTCTCACCGCCATAATAGATATGAGCAGAAATGATTCGTACAACTTGGTCTAAACCATATTTTTGAAATCCTACATCAGGCTATTAACGTTCTTATGAACAGAAATAAATTGACCTAAGAATCCAATTTAACTCGCTTAACTCTGAAAAGTTGCGTATAATCAACAATAACGAGACAAAGTAGCGTATAACAACATCCCATAAATAAGCAAATTGGTGGAACTCGCATCTATGACCGAAACCGTAACTCAGTATGTAGTACACGAGTCAATGTTGTACAAGTGGAAATCCACCCCATATAATCATATAATTATGTACTTGTAGAAAACGGCAATGTGAAAGGGGGTTTCAGTGCAAAATGAGCTTTAAAATATGGCAAATCAAATTTATTCAATTTACATTTAAAAATAGGGTTGAAAAGGAGGACGAGGAGCACCTATTAATTAGGCTTAATTCATCCAAAATTGCCATCTCTATACCATGCACTGAATAGAATCTATCAAATTCCCAATTAATACAAGTCTATCGGCATCAAGATCATGTATTGCCATGAATCTGGCTTTTCAACAGAATGTATTTAGTGTGACATTGACATGGCATCTCCATGATTGCTTCGTGTGCTACGACTTTGTTGCTTTTCCCTTCAAATAATCCTGAAAGTTTCCACCATACTACAAGCTGGTAAATTAAGAAATAAGTCTGAACTGGATACCTATTCAGAGAAAAAGAAAGGGAACGCTGAACGACAATAAGGAGTTGGGAGATATTTCCTTGTGTGTTTTAAACCAATCTTCTGCTTAGCACCTTATCACCAACACAACAGCAAATGGCATCAAAGAGATTCACGTTGTTGGCCTTGTCATAATAGATAAACCACGCCCTACAGGAATAACTCCCTGAAAGCCTTCATTTGATTCTTCCTCTTCTAAGGAAGCTGCACAGAAGTTTATGAAAATGGAGAAAAAACCTCTTCTAAGAAACCAAGATTAAGAAATAGTTCTTATCCTAAAATAATTAAGGATTCATTTGATTGATGCTTTTACTGTTTGCTTTTTGCTCTTCTTGTAAAAATTAATAAATAAAATAAAATAAAATAATAACGAGAAAATATCAGACAAGTAACAAAAAGTAAAAAGCTAACAGAGCCTAAAGGTTAGAACTTAACATTTTGGGTAAAATTAACTTAAAATTTTGTGATAACATAATGTTTTTTAAAGCAAAATTTATATATTTTTAAGAAATTGTAGGGCTTATTGTTTATACTTTTATTAAAAACTAATCAAATTATATACAGTAAATATACATCTATATAATATATTTTTATATTATTGTATTCCCGTTCCTGTCCTAACTTTTTAAATCCTGTCGTATCACCATGTCCATATCATCTCACACCCATCTCTCACGTACATCCGTATCTGTGATTCCTAGGATCCAACTTTGCATCTAATCAAGTTTCCAGAAACTAGTTGATTGGCTAAGAAATTGACTGCTGTTTTCAGATTTATCAGGTTCACTAAAAGGGCAGCTAAACATTCCTAATATAATGCTGAAGAACATTGAGGTATGCCTTCACCCATAGTACCTTCACCGGCATGAACCCCTGCAATCCCAATACACGAGTATGAAGAATCCTCATCCACCTTCAGCTGGTCGTAAGCAAGGTAGATGTCTTCAATAGAAGCAGCCTCATATAGAAAAGTAAGCTCTTTGACACAAGATATGCCCTGAATTCCAAATAAAGAAAATAGGGAATTTATTACCATGAGACTAGTAATAAGAAATTAAACATATAAGTAGAAGTGACAAATGAGAATATAATAACATAATGTAAAGACTGCACTATCTGATTTCATTTCACCTTTCTTGGAACAGAAGAAGCTTGTAAGTGAGCCAACAACCCAAGCCAATAGGCATTTGACTTAATTTCTGCTTCATGTCTCATTATAAGAGTCCGCTTTGCCTGTAGATTTAAGGATTGCATTTATAAACTTCAACAATTGAAAACTAGCTTATGTAAATTCTTCTTTTTTCACCTGAACCACATACTTTCACAACAATTTCTAATTACATGGTAACATATGAATAACATAATAGTTGTATAAGAACTAACCCTCTCCGGTTCCCATCAGGCAATCTTGTTGATATGCAAACCTCTAAGAACGTTCTTGCAAGCGTCAACAGCTTTATATACCTGGAAGTTAATGAGCCAAAATTTTGGTAAAGTGGTCAAAAAGACAAATAATGATAAGAACCACAACAACAAAAGAATGCAGATGTATCTGGATTGACCCCCCACCTTGCTTGGAGTTGATGTTACAGATATCACATACCATCCAAGCTTAAGTCGATCAAAGAGGTTCAATTCAAATGATACATCATATGTTAATCCAAGAGAATCCCAGACTGTTGTAAAAAGCCTCAAGTACGGGAGAATTTCCATTAGGTAATTGCCAAAAACATGTATGGATTTGGAAAGGATACTCCAAAGGGGGGTAAAAACATTAAAACTTGAAAGATAAACAAAATTTTAACTAATAGTTGCAGGTGGAATAAACCTAACACTCCTGATAGCAATTTCAAAGTTCAGGACTTCTGTCATCTAACAGTGAAACAAGGTACAAGTTGCTGAAACAACCAAGAAATGAACTCTTTGCAGCCACTAACAAATGCACTTCGGAACAATTATACTTCACTTGCTCAAGAAGAATTACCTAGAATTTATAACCTCAGCCAGCAGCCCCATTGTTATGCCAAAGAAAAGTGGATGACCACAAAGCTTTCTTTGCAGATTCTTCTGAACATCTTTTCCCTCCTCAGAATGGGGTTGTGCATCTGCAAAGCAGTTGACCAGCCATAAGATAAGAAAAGAACATTTGTTTAAATTTCAAGGAAAATACACCTCATTTTACATAAATATCCCAGAAAAGTTGTTTGAGAATATATATCATATATCATTGTTTTTGTTTAAAAATTATTTGAAATTATTTAACTCCTGTTATGCTAGATAAACAGACCCATAAGCTCATACAATAAACGAGCAAAATTTTGGCTCACAGGGAAACCAATAACACGGGAGATAAGAGGAAGGGAAAGATAAAGCTACTCTTAAAGGCAAACTGAAAGATAGACTAAAGGGCTATGCTCAAGCTGCTAGAAAATGGAATTGCTCCTATCGCAAAATATGCAAGATTGCAATGCCATGAATCAAAAGCACCACTGACCCGCATGATTCTCAAAGCCTAAGCTCAAGTGTTAGTAGTGATTAACTAGAATCGTTACATACATGGATCTGACCATTCAAATTCATACCCAATATGGTATGGGCTCTCACATGAGATATCATCACGACCACACATCACAATCACGATCAATGCCCACTCTACAGGAACCAAGAACCAAGTTCATACCAGTACAGTGCAAGAGCCCACATTTACCAGCAGAAGGATTGTTACAACTTTAATGATCAGGGTCTAAGGAACAACCTTTTCAGGCATATGTGGCCCTCAAAAGCTTAAATCAAGTTGTTACTACTAACTGACTATAGGCCTCATATAAGTCTCATTATTCACATTCATATTCGATGATGGGGGTATCACAATCCCATCAACTCAAATCTTTGATGCCCTCACCAAGACCACACATCACAATTACAATCAAGCTCCACACCACATAAACAAGATCTTACCATCGCAGTGTGAGAGCCCAAACCTAACTGGTACATGCTCTAACACCAACCTATCGCCCCAAGCTCAACCACCACTGATCTAGCAACTTGTAAAGTCTAAACCATGTTACCTTCCAAAGAAAGAGCTCAAGTTGTTAGTGGTGATTGACTAGATATATGGGCCTCATAATTACATTCATATCCAATGTACAGAGGCTATCACAATTCATACATCCTACATTTTCCTCCACTCAACAGAAAGCTTGATCACATAGCTTTGAAGTTAAAAACTCTTCAAACCTTTAAACTATTCATATATTAGTAATTAAGATAGAACATAATGCGACCTTGCACTCACTAGTAGCCAAGGAGCTAAAGACTTGAGATGGAAAAATAAAATCCAGTTCTACAAATCATTGGGGAACTCACCATCAGCAATTGGAATATCAGCAACTGACTCCAATAGGTCTTTTCCATCAACTGTAAAACCCCAACGGTTTGGTGCAGGGCCTGCAATATACACACATGCCCTTTCATCGGTGTCCTTCAAGATTACCTATTTGAAAGAAAATAAACATATTAGGTTGAAGAAAAAAATATCCAGGACTTCTAGGAAGTAACCAAACAGGCTAAATGGGTAAATGCACAGATGACTTGCAGAAATTTGTTTCCAACATATTGCAAATAGAGGTAACTATAACTTGAGCAATGGTCTCACTTGTTGAAACTGCAAATCATATGGAGAAGGTCGAAACAAGATTGGACTAAATCCATGCTTTCTCTCAGAGTCTCTCGACGCTCTAACTGTTCCCAGATAATCAAGAATACAAGACTCGATCTCCTCTTCTGAGAAGTCCCCTACAATACTTACCTGAACAATGAAGACAAACAGCTTCAGATTAAAAATAATTCTCATGTTGAATATCAGCTTCGGTAAGAAGATTTGAGGATGAAAATATTTACCTCCATATTATCACCTACAACCTGATTCATCGGAGCATCTTTTACAGATTTAAGTGTTAAATTTTGCAATGATTTAGGAATAGGTTCAACAAAGCGCTCATCACCATTCATCATAGCTAACATGAGTTTATGAGCAGTTGAGCGTTCCAAACTCTTTGGAATGGAACAGTAGTAGAACAAATACAATTGTCTAGCTCTATCAAATGCATCATCAAGCCAGACACTATGCTGCAAATCAGAAGCCATCATCGTTTAATTACAAAACAGTAATTACCATAAGATTAGAATTTTATGATGAATTTATGTATTCCACAAAAGCGATTACTCTTTGCCAGCATTAATATTCTTCGTACCCTTAGATAACTTGTAAATAAAAAGGAATGATCCAACATATATAGATATAATTATCAACATGGTGATACCTCAAGCACCATATGAAGTAACTGGAAAGCAGCATGCATCCCATTGTCTCTCAAAGTAAAACGGAACTCCATCGAAATGAATTCCTCTGTGGACTCCAAGGAGCAATTTATCAGGTGATTCATGAAAAAAAGTTCTACCTGGGGAATCACATCAAAATGCACGAGATAAATAATGGGCAGGACCAACGAGCTGAAAATTTTCAATGAGATTATAACAGCATGACAATAGTAGCAATCAGAACGGATCAAAAGTTCAATTTTAATGAGTCACTATTGACAGAGCTGAGAGATTAGAGCATATGATCATCACAAAAGGAATATGGTAATAGGTAGTTTTCCTCAATTTTTTGTTAGTAAAAGAAACAAAACATTTCATAGTTAATCATCATTGCATTTACATCTTTTTTTTTTTCCCTGTCAACCACTATTTAAAACAGTTGAATTAAACCCAAAGAAAGGCACTAAGCCAGGAAAACAACCATTTTAACAGTTTTTCAAAAATTGTTTATTTAAGATGTGATAAGAACAAGAAAAAGTTGACCTGTTCCCTTGAAAAGTTGCCAACTCGACCACCCTCACTGAGAGTTCAGACACCTACAACGGCAGCTTCTTTTGAATCAGAAGTTTCAGCAGCCCATCCTCCACCAACTATGAGCTGCATTACACCTCCCCGGGCTTCATTTTTTGAAATCTAAACAAAGATAAAGATTTAATATGGATATATCTATAAACAATCCCCTGTGAGAAGAAAACATGTGGAATTGACCAGACACATTGTTTGTTTTAAATATGATTAATACATCCATAATCAGTGTAATCTGATACCAAATATCATCAGCCAATCAAATAGTACCTACTTGAGGTAGTCGCGCAAAGATACATATCCTGAATTTGAGATTTGTAAATAAAGGTCGTCTAAATTTAACAGTCCAAAAATCTAGCTGTCTTGACAATAAATTAGTATCAAGGAAAAAAAGAAAATTCACGGAATACCCAAGGATAAGAAATCTCTACAAGTAAATTCAAAACGCACAAACAATGTGCACACAGTAAGCAAAAATTGGAGATCTACTTGGTTGACCAGGACCTAATCTTCTGGAAATAAGTACTACATGAAATGCAAAATACTCAAGTCCAATCATTTCAAATAGTAGTACTAAACAACAAATAACCATTATTCCTTTTTAATTGGTCAAAAAGCAACTAAAAGAAACAAATGCAAAGCATAACTTATAATTTACAGGAATTACATTAGATAAATGGAGTTATGTAATCCCTGTTTCCTTGTCTTGCACTTTTGTGACATTTATTCCAGGACTAAGAGGAACAAAAGAAGGCCTCCGTTGCATCCTTAACTCTTACAACTGCAGTGAAGATATTAATTCTTTTGGCACCTCAAGCTGCAGAAAAGAAAAGACATTTAGGAGTAACATTCCTTGAATATACAACTTCTGCAAAAATAATCTAAGCAAACGAAGTTGAAAGTGGCACTTAAAAAAAATACAGAAGAAGGCCTCAGGCTCAGCTTCAATGGGTTATTCCAATCCTGACTTTATAGCAGCTGTGATCTCGCTTGAGGTTATCTTAAATTCAGTTTCACCAATGCCATCAACATGAACGTTCTTTGGAACACATGCAACAACTGCTGCCGGAAGGGGTGCAGTAGGTTTTCCAAAATCGGAGAAAAATTCTAATACCTGTGCACCAATAGAGTTGACCTACACCACAAAACAGTAAAAAATGTAAGGAATTTCTTTTTTTTTTTTTAAATGTGAAATTGTGATAAAAAGTGCCATGAAAATAGCAAAATCACTTGTTTCAGACAACTTCTTAATGAAGGTTACACTAGAAAGCACGGATATAAATACGTAGGACTAGTACGACACGATACGGACACAACAACACAATAATTTTTAAAAAATGAGGACACAAATATGTCAGGACACGACAATGAAAAAAATTTTTTTTACATAAAAAAATTTAATGTAAACAGAAATATTAATTCTTTTCGTTAATATATAATCAAATTCTTCACAAAATTCTCTTATCACTACACAAAATATCTAATTTATACATTAATTATTTACATAGGATTTAAGTTATAAGTGTTTATGGGTTGGGCCTAATTTGAGCAAATCTATGCTTAATATTAATAGTTTATATGTTTGTTTAAATTTAATTTAATTAAATTAAAAAAATAAATCTCATGCTTATTTATTAAATTTAATTTATATTATCAACTATTTTTTAAAAAAATTTATTTTTAGAAAAGTAAAATATAAAAATAAAACTTCACATATATACTTATATAATTATTAAATTTTAATTATATTTTATTCAAGCAAACCTCAATCTTTAATTCTTTTATTCAAAGCTAAACTTAAAATTTAAATAAATTTAAAAATAAGTCTAAACTCATTTAATGAGTTATAATTTTTCATCCAAATCATTTTAAAATTTAAACGAATCTTTAAATTTAAACAGATTATTCAACCCATGAACAGATCTAATTTACATAATATTAATATATTTTTTTATATAATAGTTATATTTTTAAAATTAAAAATTTTATTATTTATTTATATAATAAATATTGATGGACACAGTCACATGCAACCTTTCTTTATTTGACCAAATTTTAATTAACCTCTCTAATAATTCAAGAGTAACGACGCCCGACATACCAAGCTCAAAAAATAACAAAGCCCGAGTTACTCACAAAAATTAAAATACTAATTCAACTATCAGATTTTTCCTTTCCACAAAAGCTGGTAAAGTCCCTTCTTGAAAAAGTGCCCTTCCCCACCTTTTTCTTTCTCTTTTTTCTATCTTTTTTTTTTTTTTTCTTTCCACTCCTTTCTTCTTTTTCCATCTCTGTTTCTTTCTCCCACCCCCACCCAGTTCTCGGTCACTGGCTACTGTTTGCCGCTGCTCACTTACATCGAAAATTTCTTCAAAAATCACCAAAAAAAATTCCTCACACTCTTCTCGTTCTTCCTATCCAGCTAGATTTTTCAAAAAAATAACCAGAAAAAAACTAGATCTACTAAAAAAGGCTCGCAGCCTCCATCCATTTTTCACCATTTCTCTTCTCTAACCCATGCCCAAACATGTCTTGACCATGTCTGGACTGTGTCCAACGTGAATTTTTTTGCCATGTCCTAGCGTGTCTCGTACGTATTCCTACATGTCGACGGCGTGTCCCTGTTCGACACTGGTACAAGAGGAATGGCACCACGTCCGTGCTTCATAGAGGTTACACCAGTCTACATGCACCAGTATTACATGGAAAACCCACATCTATAAACCAACTAGATATTTCTTTCCCGAGATTGAATAAAATCTTCACACCATATCATTTTTTGGGAAAATGAAAGGAACAATGACATTTAAAGCTATATTCCCTCAAATCATAGCAACTAGCTCTGTCATGGTATGCAGGAGACACAAGTTCAGGGCATTACAGGCAATGATAACTGAAAGCCATGGTGTAAGAGTGTCATATATGGCCAAGATGTATAATTTTCAAAAAGACAGAAAGCAAAATTATGTGCTTGACTGTTAGCAAAATATCCGATCACCAGACTTAAACCATCATTAGTTTCACCGCCCAAGCTCATACACTAAACTATATAGTGCAGATAAACCTTATGAAAACAGAAAGCATGAAGAACAGTCCATTGCCAGAGGCTAAAATCATTACGGTGAACTTGCTTCATCAAGAGTAAATGTTCCACCAACAGCCATCAAACTCTCAGGTCCTTGTCTCTGATCCATAACTGTGTGGCCCAGTGCATCGCTTTCCATAATAAAATCCAAATTGTCAACTGATGACACATTGTCAATCATTGCCACTACCTGTTCACTATCTTTTAACAGTGCATTCATGTAGCGAGTCAATTCACCCTTAGTGACACCAAATTCCTTGAGCCTTCGAACCTGTGACCAACAAAATATAGTAGGATTTAAAGCCATTTGATGTGAATCTATCAAAACAATAATCTATCATCACCCTATAAATAACAAAAAAAGAAGGAAAAGTTGAAGGTAACAAGAGGATAATATTGCATTATTTATCTCATATTTACTCCAGGAAGAACATCACAATAATTGCCCCATCACATCATTCACCAATTAAGCAATCAGTTAAAATCAACAGAAGAAAATAGAAGACCATGAATGACAAAAAAAATACAAACCTCTTGAACAGCAACCTTAATTGCACTCTGCCAATTCTTGGGCTCTGCTGTGACTGTAAGAGTAGTAACAGTGCATCCTTCCCTCCCTGAATCACTATGGTCCAACTCAACTGAAGTAAACGGTGATTTGAACTCTGGCAACTTCCATAAATTAGCCAAAATATTCAAAAACAATTTTTATGTTGTTCTTGCTGAGACTTTGAAGTGGGAAGGGTGGGGGTGGCAATAAATAAAACGGGCGATTCAACTTTAATGTTATATTGCTTTAGGAGGTGAACTTAAATTCAGCTGCTAATGATCCACTCAAAATGGCTTGCAAAAGAAGATAACAGAAACAAAAGGTTGAAATTCTAGAAAAAGTGCAGTAAATAGAGTATGAATAGATTTATAAAGCAAGTTAACTTGATCCCATTTCTGAAAAAAAATTAACTGTAATTTGCCACACCGTTTAACCTCCTAGTAAACCATTCCACCCCGTATGTACCTAATACTTCCCTTATAACCCCCATCACTTAATAAGAGCCCGTTTTGACATTACAATTGGAATTACAGTTGATTGAAATTGTAAACACAATACCAAACAAAATAAAAATTGAGATGAAAATCCCAACTGTGGTGAATTTGTTCTCAATCGCAAAAGCAGGTAGGTAATTGCAATTGCATGCCGGATTGGGACTGAACAAATCTTTACTTGGGCAACTTTAAGGTAACATGATAAGAGTAATTTCAGAATTAATCAGTTATATCATGGTATTTACAAAATAAGGGAAGTTATCTGGGTAATAAGAGCTGAAAGGGGTGAAAAGGAACTTGGGCAATCAGCACACCTTGTATCTTGTATTAATCCGAAAATGCAAGGCAGACAAAAATATTCTTTTCATCAGAACATTTCTCAGGTCTCCAAAAGTTCGAACCTTGTTCACAGGAATCTGCAGGAAGATTCACAACATAATATCTGAGACAAATGCCAGGCACTAGGTCTAGTTGTTAAGAGTGTCAATGGGAACAGATAACAATACAATTTAATAAAGGAGAAGTTGGACTATCATATATAAATGAAGTAATGAACAACGCACCAGGAGAACACCGTACAACTACAATTGAATTAGGAAAATGGTTTTTCTTGGGAATAGTATGAGATAATGAGAGCTTGGATGTCAGTGTAACTAAATTCTACATGAACTGAAAAGCAAAGCATCTAAAATTTTGGTTAGTTTAATCATTTGATCTAGAAAGCATAAACTGCCTATTTCCTGCTTACATATAGACATGCAGTATAATGCTCAACTTAATTACATGCCAAATCATATGTTTGCAACCAGTAAGTGCGCATTGATAAAGCAATCACGCTCCTAATTAAAATAAAATCAAAGCTGCAGAGCAGGGACTCCAATTAAACTAAAATTGAGCAAAACGACAAGAAATTTTTAGCCCAGTCTTAGTACAGCAGCACATGGACATGTGTTCCTATGAAAATATTTTGACAACAAGAAGAAGTAGACTGTGAACATTTTAACTGCAAAAAAACAGACAAAAACTTTCGCAAAACAAGCATAATTTTTCAAACCTTGCAGAAAATGTTAATTGAAAAATTCTGAAGCAAGTCATGCTGAAATATTTGTGGGGGCTTCATGTCTGTATTATGTCCAGGGAGAGACCAATTATGCTTTACAGGAGGACGACCAGCAAGACTTTCGTTTTTAATAATCTTAGATTGATCTGCAGAATTAGATGGTCTTTCATGAGATAAACTTCCAGCAAATCTAGCTGAGAGCTTGGAACTAGAAAATTAGCCATGGCACGAAATGCACTAGAAGTAGGAGGTGAGGCCACCTCATTTTCGGGGCCGATTTGTTCAAAAACAGCCTGCATAGAATCAATCAAAAGATTGCAGTCAAGAACCACGATTCTGCTTCTCAGGAAAACAGACACAAGTAATAATAACTAAACAACTTGTGCCATACTTCAATCTGGTAAATTGTCTTTAGGATATTATCAATGTCCCCCACAATGTACAAAGTCGCATTAGCAGGGAAATACCACCGTTCATGAAATTTTCTTATTTTATCTGAATCCCACTTCTTGATCTGCTCTTCAAATCCATTTGGAAATCTTTTGCTCAGCTTGTTTTCAGAATGCAAATGTTGTAATAACTGTTAAGAAAATGGGTCTAACCCTATGTAAGTGGTTTCGGACCAAGTAAAGGCCATGAGCCTTGATATTTCATTTTATACAAAGCCTTAGCTACTTAATAAAAAAGAGGTGGAGTTGTTTTAAGGGGGTGTCGAAAATCAAGTAGAGAAAGAAGAAAAGCCAGAAAAAGGAGAAGGGAGAGTTGGTTGAACGGAAGTCGATCCGTGGTCCGATTGAGTTGGAACCTTGTCAGGAGGTTTATGATTCAAAGTTTTACATTCTGAACGGTGAAGATCGGGTTTGAAGCTCTCTAGGAACAAATTCAGGGTGTATTTGTTGAGTCACTTATTTGGTGAGATTTCTCCAATTGTTTCTCTAGTTGTTGATTAGCTCTAGTTTTAGCTAGAGAAGAACTTTGTATACCTATTATTTGATAGTAAAGATTTTTCTGGTGGTCTGTGATTTTTTTCCTCTACACTGGAGGGTTTTCCACGTAAATCTTGGTGTGTGCTTTATTTTTCATGCGTTTTTAATTATTGATTGTTGTCTATTGTTTTTATATTATTGTGATTATTGCTTCAGACGTAACAAGTGGTATCAGAGCGACGGTTACTTTGAGACATCAATATAGAAGCAACCCAGAATAGAAGTAAATTTTGTTTAAGATCATGGAGGGTGATACAGGTTCCATGATAAAATTGATAGCATCGAATTATTCAATTTGGAAGCCTATGATGGAGGATCACCTATACTGCAAAGATTTGTATGA
The DNA here is from genome assembly GCF_047325235.1 of Durio zibethinus. Lineage (NCBI taxonomy): Eukaryota > Viridiplantae > Streptophyta > Magnoliopsida > Malvales > Malvaceae > Durio > Durio zibethinus. Next base: position 287,869 of record NC_143181.1, read on the forward strand.
ACCGGTATTGGGTGATTCGATTAAACTAGCAGATATGAAAGATGAAAGCTAGAAGAAACTAGGTAAAAAGACGCTGGCTACAATCAGAAAATGGGTTGATATCAGCGTGTTCCATCATGTAGCACAGGAGTCAGATGCTCACATTGTTTGAAAAAAATTAACAGCATTGTATGAGAGAAAAAAAGGTATAAATAAAGTTATACTTGTTAAAAAGCTTGCAACTTTACAGTACAGGGATGGATGATCTGTTACAGAGTATTTGAGTGATTTTCAAGATATATTTAATCGGATGACTACAATGGAGCTTAAGATGAATGATGAAATAAAGGCGTTATTTCTTTTAGGTTCATTGCCAGACAGCTGGAATACTCTAGTTGTGACTATTTTTAATTCAGCTCCTGATTATAAGGTGACATTGAAGATGGTAAAGGGCAATATGCTTAATGAAAAAGCAAGAAAAAAAGATATAGACCCTGGGAATCAAGCTCTGGTCACATAAAATAGGGGTAAAAATATTGACAGAGGTCAGGATTCAAAAGGTTATGGTAAGTCTAAACATAGATCCAAGTCTAGAGGTAAAGTGAAGTGTTTCTATTGTGGTAAGACAGGTCATATAAAACGAAACTGTAAAATCTTGAAGCAAGAGTTTAGATGATGGCAATGTTACAGTAGTGAATTCAGATAGTGATTCAGTTACTTTGATTTATACAAATGGTGATTGTAATCATGTTAGTGATCTCGACATTGAGTGGATAGTTGACACAGGAGTGACATATCATTGTGTTTCTAAGAGAGAATTGTTTACAACTTACAAAGCAGGAGACTTTGGCTGTACCAAAATGGGAAACAAGAATGTGTCACAGATTGTTGAGATTAGTGATATTATTGTACAAACTAGTACAGGCTGCATGTTCACTTTAAGGATGTCAGACACATTCCAAATATGAGAATGAACTTACTTACTATTAATGTCCTTGATAAAGAGGGATATGAAAGCCAACAAAAGAATGGACAGTAAAAGATTCTCAAAGGATCTATGGTAGTTGTAAGGGAAAAACTATGCTGCACAATGTATAAGATATGGATGCAATTGAACGGTAACCAGGTAAATGTCATTGAAAATGATACTTCAGCAAACTTGTGGCACAGGAGGCTGGCACACATGAGTGAAAAGGGGTTACAAGTTTTGACAAGGCAATCTCTTATTCTCTTGGTCAAAGGTATGTTTCTCGATTCATATAATTATTGTTTGTTTAGTAAGCATCATAGAGTTTCTTTTCGTAAAAGTTCTCAGAGAAAAGAAAATAAATTGGAATTAATTTATTTTTATATATGTGGTCCCATTGAGGTTGAGTCATTAGGTGGTAGCAAATATTTTATTACTTTTATTGATGATGCTTCACATAAGACTTGGGTGTATATGTCAAAAAATAAAAGTCAGATACTGCAGTATTTTTAAAAATTTTATGTCATGGTTGAAAGGATGACAGGATTACCCTTCAAGTATATTCGAACTGATAATGGTGAAGAATACACATCTAAAGGCTTTGAAGAGTATTATTCAAAGCATGGGATCAGGCATGAGATGACAGAACCTGAAACACCGCAACATAATGGTATAGCTAAAAGAATGAATCGCACCATTGTGAAAAAAGTCAAATGTATGTTGAAGATGATAAAATTACCAAAGCCATTCTGGGGTGAAGCAGTCAACACAGCTTGTTATTTACTTAATAGGTCACCATCAGTTCCTTTGGGCTTTGACATTTCAGAAAGAGTGTGGACAGGAAAAGATACTTTATACTCTCACTTGAAAGTTTTTGGGTGTAAAACATTCATGCATGTGCCGAAAGAGCAGAGATCAAAACTTGACAATAAAGCCACACAGTGTATGTTTGTAGGATATGGTGATGAGAAATTTGACTATAGGGTATGGGATCTAGTGAAGAGAAAGACAGTCAGAAGTAGAGATGTGATCTTTCATGAAAAAAATCATAGCAGATCTTAAAAAAAATAAAAAGACTACACGGGTTACTATTGAGTATGATGTTTCAATACCGACAGGGATTTCACAAGAAAGAGCCACAGATGATAAAAATAAGTAAGAAATAAAACTTGAAGATATGAATGAGCTAACCACAGTTAGTGATGAGCCAGATGTAATTAGTTTTGAGTAGGGAGAGCAACCCTCTCTACCTGAGAGTGTTGAGCAGAGGGAGCTACCTTCGACATCAAGTGATGTAGAGTTTCAGCTTAAGAGATCTACTAGAGAGCGCATGTCATCTACTAGGTATCCAAGTTCAGATTTTATTTTAGTTACCAGTGAAGGAGAGCCAGAAAGCTTCCAAAATGTGCAGGCTACTTTGGATATAGAGCACTGGTTAAAAGTAATGAAAAAAGAGATGGAGTCATTACAAAAAATGGTACTTATGATCTTATTAAACTTCCAAAAAGAAAGATACCATTAAAGAATAAATGGGTGTTCAAGTTGAAAAAGGATGGTGACAAACTAGTGAGGTACAAAGCTCGATTGGTAGTAAAAGATTTTTCTCAAAAATCAAGCATCGATTTTGATGAAATTTTTGCTCCAGTTGTAAAGATGAGTTCTATTCGAGTGGTACTAGGATTAGCAGCTAGTTTGAATCTTGAACTTGAGCAACTTGATGTTAAAACTATATTTTTACATGATGATTTGCAAGAGGACATTTATATGAATCAGCTTGAGAGTTTTGAAGTGAAAGGGAAAGAGCACTTAGTTTGCAAATTGAAGAAAAGCTTGTATGACTTGAAACAAGCTCCGCGACAGTGGTATAAGAAGTTTGATTCTTTTATGATGAGTCATAGCTATAAAAAAATAGCAGCGAATTTTTGTGTGTATGTTAAATAATTCCCTAATGGTAACTTCATTATCCTATTATTATATATTGATGATATGTTGATTGTAGGATAAGATGTTAGTATGGTTTACAGGTTGAAAGAACAATTGTCTAAGTCTTTTGATATGAAGGATTTAGGTCCAGCAAAGCAGATTCTTGGTATAGACATTATCCGGGATAGAAGAGCTGAAAAGCTATAGTTGTCACAAAAAAACTATGTTGAACGAGTGCTTGGTAGATTCAACATGCAATATGCTAAATCAGTTAGCTATTCACTTGCCAACCATTTTTATCTAAGTAAGAAATCTTGCCCAGTGTCTAAGGAGAAGCAACTAGCTATATCTAGTATTTCTTATTCTTCTGTAGTCGACTCTTTAATGTATCTTATGGTTTATACAAGGTCTGACATTGCTCATGCAGTTGGTGTAGTGAGCAGATTTTTTTCTAATTCGGGAAAGATTCATTGGGAAGCAATGAAATGGATTTTTAGATATTTGAGGGGTACATAAAAAATGTGCTTGACTTATGAAGTTTCATAATCAGTTCTAGAAAGGTTTACTAATGCTGACATGACAGACGATCTTGATGGTAGGAAATCTACTTCAAGATATTTGTTCATTTTTATAGGAGGAGCTGTATCTTGGCAATCTAAGTTGTAGATGTGTGTTGCTTTATCAACTACAAAGGCTGAGTATATTGCAACAATCGAAGCATGTAAAGAAATGCTTTGGATGAAACGTTTTCTTTTTAAATTAGGGTTGAATAAAAAAGAGTATGTGATATTTTATGATAGCTAGAGTACTTTAGATTTGAGTAAGAATGCCATGTACCATGCTAGAACAAAGCACATTGATGTTAGATATCATTGGTTACATTCAGTGATTGAAGAACAGCGGATGCTGTTGAAGAAAGTCTATACTGATAAGAATGTAGCAGATATGTTGACTAAGATATTTTTTCGAAAAAAGCTTGAGCTTTGCAGTAACTTGGTTGGAATGACTTTTCCGGCTAAAGTAAGTTTCAAATGAAACTGCTATGATGATGAATCTCCTCTTAATAAGGTTGGAGGGGGAGATTGTTAGAAAAATGAGGTCTAGCCTCATATAAGTGATTTTGGACCAAATAAAGGCTATGGGCCTTGATCTTTCATTTTACACAGAGCCCTAGCTACTTAATAAAAAAAAAGTGAGGTTATTTTAAGGGGGTGTCGAAAACCAAGTAGAGAAAGAAGAAAAACTAAAAAAAGTAGAAAGAAAAAGAAAAAGGGAGAGTTAGTTGAACGGAAGTCGATCCGTGGTCCGATTGAGTTAGAACCTTATCAGGAGGTTTATGATTCAAAGTTCTACATTCTGAATGGTAAAGATCGGGTTTGAAGCTCTCTAGGAACAAATCCATTGTGTATTTGTTGAGTTACTTATTTGGTGAGATTTCTCCAATTATTTCTCTAGTTATTGATTAGCTCTAGTTTTAGCTAGAGAAGAACTTTGTATACCTATTATTTGATAGTAAAGATTTTTCTAGTGATCCGTGGTCTTTTTCCTCTATACTGAAGTATTTTTCACGTGAATATTGGTGTATGTTTTATTTTTTCTATATTTTTTATTATTGATTGTTGTCTATTACTTCTGTATTATTGTGATTATTGCTTCAAGCGTAACAATAACTGCATTCAAAAGCAAGGAATAATGCTAGATATAGAATTTTATGCAAATATGGAATAATAAGTAGCTAAACCATAGAACCACCATAATTAGCACCTGACAGTCCACACGATAATCAATCGTATTCATCATCTGTAGTTTTGAAAGTATTGCACGTTTCTCTTTTTCAACCCTAGAAGAAAGGAATTTTGGATGAAAAGCTATCTGTATGCATGAAATAGGAAAGATAATCAGCTATGTTTTTATTGTGATTAACAAACTCTTTTAAGGATGGGTAGGAGGTGGGAAATGGGAAGGTAGAAAAAAAAATCCACTCCAGCTGCAATCACATAAGCACTAAGTCCAGGCCCAATTATCTTCCAGAAAATGATTTTGATGTAGTTCAGTTCATACCTCAATCAATGTAGCCGAACAAGTGGAAGTAAATCTTCATCAAAATCTTGGTAAAAAAAAGCCACTCACCATCAAATATATAAGAAACATATGGTAGGTGTAAACTAAGTCCTTCAACCAACACTCAGTTTGAAAATATCAATAGATAGCTCTTCCATTAATCATTTTACATATTTTTAGACAAATGCAGAAAGGTAAAATAGCTATGTTAAAGAAAACATTATACCTGTTTAACTTCTTCTGTTGGCCCATGCCAAATTTATAGAATAGAGAAAAGAAAACCAGAAGTTAGAAATATATATACCAAGATAAAGCACATGACAAAGGCTAAAATACATATATATATATATATATATACAAAGAGTGTCAAATTACAAAAACTTAAATCCCAGAGGCAAGCAAACAAGCAAAGACAATACAATTGAATCAAAAAGCCAATGTTGATGAGAAAATGCATAGAAAAGAAAAAAGACAAACCTTGATACAAGTTGGTGAATGGATATGAAAAACTGTATGATGGAAATCAGTGTAAGCATTTGAACGAGCCCTAGTACCAAGAAGTTTCTCACGTTACTTGCTTCCAAGTAGCGTAAAATGCTCAATCATATGTGCAATTCCTTGCTCATCATATTTCTCATCAATCGATCCCATATGAACCTCCGTATGTGCTTCCAACCTAAAGTTGTTTTAAAATATTATTATGTAAATAAAAGAGAGAGAATATCGTCTCATCTGCATAAAGCATGTGTATTGATGATAAATTCCACTTTAGTATGTCATTATTCGAAAATCAAATTTAAAGTTTTTGGATACTTAAACACATGCCAAGAACCATGCTTTTAACATCATAAAAACCATTAACAAGTAAAAAAAAAATGATTTTAAAACTCAAGATTATTATGAATTGTTATTACAATCTGTCTATGCCTAATAAGAAAAGATAGCTCAAAAATTATGCTCATCATATTCAATCATTTTAACACCAAAGAAAAAAGGAAAAATAAACATTCTTTCATGCACTTCGAAATACTAACCCAGATGGGGTATATGTTCATCTCAAAATTTTTTTATATCCTTAAAAACATGTGGTTATCAATATTGAGAGGGTATTATGCCTGTTTAGTGGAATTTGATTTAGCAAAATAAGGTAGCGAAGGCCATTTTTCAATTGTCCTCAATGCAACTTTGGATAGGAAGGAAGTTCAATAGATCATCAAATTAATTTCTAACATTCTTAGTGTGAGGCAAATCGATTGCATATTTTGTCGAAGGTCGATGTTGTAGGGGGAAGTCGATTTTAGATGATGACTAGCTTTAAGCCACAATCTAACTTGATGATTGTTCGATCTCGTGTGTGTTCTGGATTGAGTGAATAATCAATTTAAAAGTTATCGATGTGATAATTATCTTGGGTGTTCAAGATTATTGCTGAAATTCATCTGACTGTGGTGAAACTTATATTTTCTTTCAAAAATTTAGACTTAAACTTTTATTTTGGACCTTAAAAGTGAACCGACCTTTATGTTTATCCCTAACGACTATCCAATTTAGATGGCCCGCCCTGGGGTTCATCCCGTTAGGCTGATCTAATAGCATTAAATGAAGAGAAAGGTGGTTAGAACGATAAGCAAAAAGATGAAAAAGACATCTATCTGCTTGTGCTCTGACACTGGCATGGATTATGTCATCCATCTGGCATATAACACAACTATACAAAGGCCTGGTAAGGCTTCAATATTTCACATTTTGCTTTCTTTGCTTTTAATTAGACTTAAACTTTTCGATCTCAACAGCTTTTTAGTCTTTAAAATTTTTTTTACACCCATTTCGATACGTATTTCGAACCATGTCTTCTAATATGAGTTCTAGAGAGGTTAAGAATTATAAGGTAAAGCTAAAGGGAGGTTAGTAAGAGCAACAGGACGACGACCTGATCTCCCTATTATTAAGGGCTACAATTATGCCAAGACAACTTATTGGTTCAACCCAATGCTCTAGGAAGGGCAGTGACGTAATGAAAAAAATGCTCGGGTAAGAAGTGAGCAAGTTTTGAGCATGGAAGAGCTGTGTGCTTAGATCGATTTCAAACTTCAAAATCCATATGCTTTTTCCATCTTTCAAGTCAGTCTATCTTCTATGGCCGATCTTTCATCCTCTTTTATTGTTCCCTCTTCTAGAGTTCAATCTTTTCCACTTCCTACCACTTTTACTCTCCTTTCTCATTCAATTTTTTTGGACATCTTGTCCTCTCTTGAGGGGTCTCTACCTTGTTTTTCTTTCTTCAAGATTGAGCTACTTTCATCCACTGCTCTTTCTCAGGATCCGTCTCCCACCCAATAGTCAGATTCTTCTGACGAGAAAGGTTCTGAAGAGGAACAAAAAAAGAGAGTACCTCAATTAAAAAAAGTGATTGTAAGGGAGAAAGTCTTATAGAGTAGGACAAACTCATAGAAGTCTTTGTATATATTTCGTGTGACCTCGACATGATCTTCAAGGATGTGATGAGGAAGCTAAAGGGCAAAGTAAATGTCAAAGATTATCTTAACATATGTTTGGCTCATTACGTTCAAGCTTTAGGTACCACTTTCTTTTTTTTTAAAAAAAAGGTATAGTATAATAATATCAAACTCTTTAGATCGGGTCATTGATAGACTAGAGCCACATATACTCTATATATATTAGGATTCATTCGTGGCTGGCCTAAGGTTTCCACTTCATCTTTTATTTATTTCAATTTTTAATTCTTATAATTTGACCATTACTCAGCTTATCCCAAATTCTATTCGGTATATAGTCGCTTTTATTATTCTTTGTTGACAACTAAATATTCTCCATTCTCTCCCTCTATTCAAAAAGTTTTTTTCTTTTAAAAAAAATTCTAGTGATAGTAGGTGTTTTTATCTCACAACTCAGTTAAATAAAAAACTTCTCGTTAATTGTTCGAGCTTAATAAAGAATTAAAAACTGCTCTTTCTATGCCTTAAAAACAAAAAGCTAATAAAGATGGTGAGCCTAAAGTTAAAGATTAAAAAATAAAAAGCACACCTAATTCCTTTTATCAATGCACTAGTAGCCCTCTTCATACCCAATCTATTAGATCAAGATAAAATTTTAGATTTTACACGTAGGGTGAGCTTGTCATAGATGTTCACAAGTTGACATCTTCAAAAATAATAAATAAGATAAAGTATTAGGGTAGATTTGAGGTAATTTCATAGGGTTTTGTTTTAAGTTAATTTTTTATCTAACTGTTAGCTCAGTTTTGTAGATATGACTAAAGTTGATGAGAACTTTGATGTCTTACTGTACTAACATGCCCTATGGCCTAAAAGGGAAAAAAAGATCTAACTCAGGACCTTGTCCTATAAGAGAGACAAGGTGATTAGCACCTTTATGTCTCACACTTTTTCAAGTTAAAAGTCAAAAGCTAGGGCAGGTCGAGACCTATCCTCCACATTGACATCGATACCACTCTTTTCAACCAAAAGGCCATGAATAGAGATCTTGTCCTCTGCTACTGAGAACTTTAAAGCCAGCGTGCTGAAGCCTAGCCCTGAGAGAACATCTGTAGGATTGGAGTTTGTTCTAATGGATGACCCCTTATCTAACCTCGACATTACCAAAAGATTTTGCAAGATCGCAATTTGTTTTCTTAGTGAGTATCTTTTTATTTCAACTCAATTTCTTGTTATTGTTATTTTTTTATTTTTTTAAAACCTAAGGTTTCTCCATACAGTCTAAAAGAAGTTTTCACCTTAACTTGTAGAGAATAGCAATCAGGCCCTCTATCATGCTTATCTTACTATAAGGCATATGCTGAGAGTTGAAAAAGATATGGCTGCCCTTACTGAGGAGTACAAGAAAAGCTTAGAGGCATTGAGCATTGTTAGATCAAGCCTCAGCATGTCCCATAAAAAAGAGGTTAAGCTAAAGAGAAAGGTAGATGAGGTGACAGTGAAGTTAAAGGCCGTCTCGGTAGATAAAACTTCAATCGAATCGATGAAAGAACAGGCTAAGCTGAAACTTAATGATGCTCAAGTCAAAATTGCAAGGCTGAGGTCCAAGCTGAAGGCTCAAGAAAAAAAAAAGGAAAAGTTAAAAATGAAAGCTATGGAGGAGTACAAAACCTTCGATAAATGTCTCCGAGTGAAAATGGAATTTTTTAGAAAAAACATTATTAGTGCCTTTCAGTTGGTCAAAGATGAGGTACAATTCAAATCTTTCTCTCTCAACCTCAACCTCTCTGATATTAATATTAACAATATTAGATCGAGTTTTTATCAAAATTAGCCCGAGAAAGATGAAGAAAAGGAAAAAAAGAATGAAGATGAGGCCCTTAAAGATAAGCTGGAAGTAGCCATAAGAGACAGAGAAATGAAGGTCATCGAAGCTGAATTTGTTTTTCCTGCTCTTACTCTTGCTTCTATTGATGGGAGCACTCCTCCCACCACTACTGCTGCTGATGAATTAATTTTGTAATTTTTTATTTTTAACTTTGTAAATTTTTACTTTAAGGTCAACTTTTTGTAAAGATCTTTCATACTTTAACCAATGTATTTTGTTATAATGAAATAGAAAGGAAAATTTTTTTAAGTTTCAGCTTGGTTTTACCATCATTTTTTTCTTACTTGTACAAGTTTGAGAATGATTATCCAATCTAAAGACGGATAATTGGATTAAAGACTTACATAATTGCTTAGATAAAATAAACGTAATTACGAGTTCTAGGTCAAATTTCTTCAAATCACTTAAACATAAAGCTTATCAAAGATAATTTAATTCATATGTTCACGTATAAAATAATACAAGTGTGAGCTCGATTTGTACCAATCTACTGGTAATAGACTTGTTTTGCATTTCACATACTCAAAATGGCAGTGCCATTCATAAAATAATGCTAAGTGTGACATCGGTTTATATTGAGCTACTGATAATAAACCTTTAGGTTATCTATGTTCCACGTGTTTAGGATAATGTCACTATTTAGATTCTATAATTTGTAGGTCGCATCGTGGATGACCTCTTTAATAATATGTGGTCTTTCCCCCATTAAGGCCAATTTGTCATTTCGATCATCTACCTCTGAAGCTTTAACTTTTTTAAATACCAATCGTCCTTCCTAATGTGCTTATACCGAACCCTTTTATTATAATAGTTAGCTACTTTTTGCTAGTAGAATGCAATTCATGTTAGGATTGTGTCTCTTTGTTCTTCGACGAGGTCGAAGTCAATCCTAAACTTTATTTTTTTCTTCTATTGCCAATTCAACTCTTAAGCTCGGCAAGTCGATCTCAAACAACACTATGACCTCTGTTTCAAATGCTAAGTGAAAGGGGGTTTCACCATTGGACGCCTTTATGGTAGTTTTCAGGGCCCACAAATCTCATAATAGTTCGTCAGCCCACTTTTTTTTTGCTATTTTGAGTTTTTTTTTAGAGCTTTTAATATTATCTTATTGACAGCTTCGGCCTACCCGTTAAATTAAGAGTGGGTAACTGACGTAAACATGAGGTCAATGTGAAAGAGTTGAACACCATTTCTTGATCATCAAATTTTTGAGTTATTTGTCATTGTCTATTATTATAGACCAAGGTAATTCAAATCTATAGACTATGTTTTTCTACATAAATTTCTCAACTTGTGCTTTTGTAGTGGTGGCTAGAGCTTTAACTTTCAACCCTTTTGTGAAGTAATTTATAGCTATTAAGATGAATCTTTTCTGACCTGTGATCAGGGTGAATGGTCTAAGGACATCCATTCTGTATTGTAATAATGGCCATGGGTTGATGATAAGAACGAGCTCAGTTGAGGGAAGATATTGTACATGGGTAAATCTCTAACACTTGTCATATCTTTTTACCAGTTTGATCCCATCTTTCTTAATGATGGATTAGTAATAACCTTGTCTCGACATTTTACAAACCGAAGGTTAAGGTCTGAGGTGATTTTCACATAATTTTTCATAGATTTTTCGTAAGACGTACTCTGCCTCTTCTTCATCTACACATCTTGAGTAGGATAGGTTAAAAGATCTTTTGTATAATTTACCTTTGATCATTATGTACCATAAGGCCTTTTTCATCAAGATCTTAGCTTAGACTCTTTCATCAGGTAACATTCTCGTAGTTAGGTATGCTTTAATTGGCATCATTTAGGTTTTTTTTTTTTATGTGACTTATCCAATGAGCTTGTCTTCAGTACTTTTATATGTTAGTTCTTCTACTAGAACACTATCTAGACCTTTCATTACTGCTATTGAAGCCAATTTAGACAGGGAGTCTGCTATTAAGTTTTTTGACCTCAATATCTTTTTCATCTTGACTTTCTTGAAACTAGTTACCAAGGCTAGTGCTTTGTCGAAATATTTTCAAATTCTATCTTTTCGAGTTTCAAACTTTTTATTTATCTGATCGACCATTAGTTAGAAGTCGCTATAAGTGGTTATGTGTTGAACATTCAACTCGATTACCAACCTTAGGCCAGCTATCAATGCCTTATATTTCGCTTTATTGTTAAATGCCCTGAACTTGAATCTTAAGGGGTATGGGTACTGTAGTCCTTCTAAATTGATCAAAATGAGGTCGACTTTTCCTTTCTGTCTTGTAATAGATCTATCAACATTAAACTTCTAATCACCCTTATCCGAAGTTTTTTTTTCTTAAGCTATCTTTTTGGTTGTATCGAGATATGTTCTACTATAAAGCTTGCCAGCACTTGTGATTTTAATACCAATCTGGGTAAAAAATGTAAATCAAATTCACTAAGCTCTACTACCCATTTGATTAGTCTTTCTTATTTTAAGTTTCTGTAAGACTTGCCTCAACGGTTGATCAATCAAGATGTGGATAGTGTGAGCTTGAAAGTACGACTTAAGTTTCTTGATTGATGTGACAATGGCATAAGTCAATTTTTCTATACTGTTGTAGTTAACTTTAGGCTATATCAATACTTTGCTTACAAAAAAGATCGATCATTATTTCTTTTATTCTTCTTAGACTAGGATTAAGCTGATAACCTAATCTATATTGACTAAGTATAAGTATAGTGTTTTGCCAGTCTTCAATTTAGATAAGACAGGCAATGAGGATAAGAACTTTTTGAGTTGATCAAAAGCTTTTTGGCATTGAGGAGTTCACTTGAAGTTAGAGACATTCTTGAAAAATTTGAAGAAAGGTAGACATCATTCTGTTGATCTAGACATGAATCAGATGACTATTCTGTCAATTAGCCTTTGTACTTTTTTACCAAGGCTGGTGCCTTTATTTCTAGGATCATCTGAACATTTTTAGGATTCATTTTTATCATCTTTTGGTTGATCATGTAATCGAAGAACTTGCCTGATGCAACTTTAAAAGTATATTTGTTCAGGTTAAGTTTTATATTATATTTTTTTAAAATGTTAAATGTTTCTTTAAAGTCTTTCAAATGCTCAATCAAACTCTTGCTCTAGACTATCATGTCATCTATATACAATATTATAGTCGATCTGGTCTTTAAACACCTTATTCACCAATCTTTGGTAGGTCACTTTTGTATTCTTTAATTTGAAGGGCATAATCTTGTAGCAATAAAAGCTTTTTTTTAGTAATAAACACTATTTTATCCTCATTTTCTTTCAATATTTTAATCTGATTACGGTTGGAATAGGCATCCATGAAGTTGAAAAGGTCATGTTCAGCACTATATCTACTAACTGATCTATACTAGAGAGGGATAAGCTATTTTTCGAACAAGTTTTATTCAAGTCAGTAAAGTCCACACATATTTTTCATTTTTCATTGTGCTTTTTGACCATGACCACATTAGCTATCCACTCAAGGTACTAGACCTCCATGATAAAGTCAACTCATAATAATTTGTCAACTTTTTCCTTAATGGCCTATTGTCTTTTGAGGGTAAAAGTTATTTTCTTTTGCCAAATTAGTTTGACTTTGAGATTAGTGTGTAATCTATGAACCATCACTTTGGTATTAATTTTAGGCATATAAGATGGTGTCCAAGCAAATAGGTTAGCATTATCTTTTATAAGTTGAATCAGTTGGTCTTTATGTTGGAGCTTGGCTCAGATCTGCATGTATTTTTAAGGAATGTTATTCTAAAACAGAATTGTCATAAGATCCTCAATCTACTCGAGTCGATTTGCATTCTAGTCTGGTCTTTGATCGATTATCTCTTTTTATTTCATTAGGTCAGGATCATTTCCTATGAAAACAGATCTTGACGTGATGATTAGTATATTAAATAACTTATTGAACACATTAGTAGAAGCGAAGTATATTCTTTATTTAATGCTGTGTTTTGGCCAACTTATCAGCTCGATCCAAATAACATCAAATTTTTTACACCGACTTAAAAGCTTGATCATTTTTACTATTGCCTCAAAAAAAAATTTAAAAATAAAACAAAATTAAGGTTTTTCAGAGCTCAGAAGCTCAAAGCAGCTTAGGAGCACGCTTCTCCTAGTTCAGTTTTACATTTTTGCTTTTATCGATAGTTTCTTACTTCCTATCAATCCTTTGTGTCAGTTTCTTTTTGCTTTCAACCTTAGTGTCGATCAAGCTACTTGTTTGCTTCCCAGTCCTACCCTTTATTGTTATGACATAATATTGTCGTACCATGGATTAGTCTCATTGAACTTCTCCAACTCCTATAGGTATTAAGAATTTCACTTTCAAATGGGGAGTTGAGCCTATAAGCCACATAACAGACTAGCTAGGTCAGTCTAATATCATGTTATAGGCAGATGAGACATCCATTACCATGAATTCTACAACTAAGGTAATTGTTTTCGGTTCAGTCCCTAAAAAGATTGAGAGCTTAATAGTTCTTTTTACAGGCACCTGCTCATTCTTAAACCCTGCTAATGTAATGGTGATCAATTTTAACTGATTTTCATCAATCCCTATTTTCTACAAACAGTCATAGTAAATGACGTCATCAAACTCCCATTATCAATAGGATTATTTTGACCACATAGTTATACATTAAGGCTGTGATCACTATGACATCATCGTGTGGGCATTGAATTTCTTTCAAATCTTTCGAGCTAAATGAGATCGGTTTGTATCTTTAATCTTTTTCTTTTTTGGCCAAGAAGCCTACTGCCATTATCATGCCCGAGTTAAACATTTTTTTCATCGAAGTATAGCTACCTCCTGTGATCACGTTAATCACCTTGGCGATTGGCTAGCTATTGTTAGCTCGATCCTCTTCTTGATTTGGTTCTTCTCTTCAAGCATCTCCTAGAGCATCCATTCTTTCTTGCTTTACTCTTTTTTTTCTACCTTGAGTGGGTATTTTATGGTTTTATTTGTAGTCCATTCTGTATTGGTCTTGTCTTTTATGTCTTACAAATCTCTTCAATTGGCCTTATTTTATTAGAGGTCAATCTCATTTTCCAGGTTGACATAATTTTTCATATTATGGGCGATATCTTTGTGAAAGGCACATTTTTTTGTTAAATCCTACCTTGTGTTTTGTCTTAGTGGCTTATGCCATCTGAGGTTAAATTTTTTTTTTAATTTGCATCAAAATCCTCTCATAAGAGGTATTCAATGTAGTGTAGCTTCTTTCTCTACTAGGACTTTTAACCTTATGTTGTCTTCCTTTTGGGGGAGGATCGTAAAATTTCTTACCTTTTTTGTGATCGAGGAAGAGGGATGAGCCTCTCTCATTTCGATCATTGAAATGGGGGATGAGCCTCTCACCTTGGTTTGTTTTCATTGTACTTTTAGTATTGATGTATTTCTCTGCTATTAGCAGGACGTCGACTAAAGTTTTTGGTGGTTTCAATGACAATGTCAGCTTTAAGTGGTACTCCTTATCGTTAAGTCCATTTGTCAATACGGTAATAACAACCATCTATTTTAGGTCTTTAACCTGTATAGCTTCTACGTTAAAATATGTGACATAGCTTTTTAGAGTTTCATTTCACCCTTAGTGAATTGACTTTAAGCTCAGAGTCATTTTCAAAGCTCTTTGGCTACTCACAAATTGGGACAAGAATGAGTGACTGAGCTTTTTGAATGTAGTGATCGACCTTAGCTCCAAACTACTGTACCAAGATTGAGCTATGCCTTTTAACGTAGTGGTTAGATCTTTGCACATTAGAGCCTCGTTTGCCTTCTGTATTATCATGTTAGTTCTATAAAGTTTTAAATGATCAAAGGGATCAAAAGTACCATCGTATGTCTCTAAGGTGGGCATTTTATATCTTTTGAAAAGCATGGCTCTGTTAATTTCTTCAGTAAAAGGTTAGGTCTCCAGAAACTTGAGCTCATTCTTAAATGCCACTATTTTCGTTTTTAGCACTTTTTTTATGGCTTGCATTTGAACTTTTAGATCTCTATTCAGTTGAAGTTTATGGTCTGTTTGTTTGGATTTTTGGGTTATGGCATGTGTAGAATTATGGCTAGGTGGTGATAAGTTAGGTTTGTGTGTTCTTCTTCTCTTAAGGCCAATGAGGTTTTCACCTCTTTGTAGCTCAATTGTCCAACAATGGCTTTTCGGTTAGGTATGACTAAATCCAGTATTTTGGAGACTTGTGGTGGGGTTATAGTTTGTAGCATCTGCTTGAAAGCTTGTATTTGTTCAGTTAGGGCTTGAAATTGCTCCATGATCGATCTTACTTGTGGTTAAGCTCGGTAGACATAATGCTAGCTATGGTGAGTTTCTGTTTCAGCTGAGGCGGCTACCTCTCCTTCCTTTTAGGTTTTTTTTTCTTGGTGGTATTATTTTATGCTCAGCTAATATAAGATTTCTTCTACCTGGCATGCTAAATGTTTGTGCTGAGCTTCGATCTGAAAGTATTCCTGTAAATGTAAAGGGGAAGACAGTTAGAGGCAAAAGCAATAGGTGTTTTTTGTGTTTGCATTTCAACGCTTAAGTCAATAAAGATTAGGTTAGAAAAAAAGTAAGAAAATATGAAGGAAAGAGGGAGATGAATGGGATGAACTTGGCGTCAAGGTGTTTAACTTTCATATTTATAGGTAAGCTGAGGGAAACCATAAGGGGATAGGACCAAGCTAATGTGGCACTAATTATGTTAAATCGACCTGACATGTCAGGTCAGCACAAATGAATAAAATACCTTTGATTGTTTACTGAAAGCTTTGAGATAAGAAAAAATCACTATACCCTTTTAACTATCATATGCCTTTAACAAATATCATACACATGAAAGAAAAATTCATGCTGACATCACAATCGAGATGCTTCATCCGTAAAAATGATAATTTAGGTTTTATTTTGCAATTGTTATTTTTTTTAGGTAGATTTTGAAGTTCAAAATTTTCTTTTACATTTTATATGTTTTAAATAATAATAATAATAATAATAATAATAATAATACTCCTATTCTAAAATTTTTTGTCATGATTTTCACAAAATTTTAAAAAATTTATTCTTAATGTATTTAATATTAAAATTTAAAATTTTTTTATTTTTAATGTCAAAAAATAAAAAAATTCATAAAAATAATAATTTTCAATATTAAAAAAAGATATAATTTTAAAATATTCCAAAAAGGTAAAATAAATAAAGAAAATAGGATAAAAAGAGTATATTTTTACTATAAAAAAATTAATTTTATTGATAAATGGAACCAGAGAAGGAAAAGAAAGAGAAATTTACAAAATTGCCTATAAAAAGTCTCCGCTGCCCTCTGACTCCGAACTCGGAGCCCGGGCCCAAGGAAGCTTCCCTACACCCGCTACTGTGCGGTCTTTGCAAACGTGGAAACAACCGGCCGAAGCCAACTAACAAAAGGATAAAAAAACAATCCCATTACTTTTACCGGTTTTTTATAGTACTAGTGCAACAATGATGGAATTGAAAGCCCTTTTCTGTTCCCTCTAGTCTCAACCTGTAAAACATATCTGATATCCAATCTCCCAAAAGCTTCCACCAAGTCTTACATTCGTGATATACTCTGCCTCTTACTAGAATTCATAGATTATTAAAAGGGTTAAAGTATCTTCATCTTTGTTTCTTCTATATTACATACATATCCAAGTCTGAAGCTATATGTACCCTTTCATTCCTCCCAGTTGCCATGTCAATTCACAATCTACCAAGTGCGAACTACTACGCTTACAACCTGTCCCTTTTTGCCTTTCACCAATTCACCTACAGCACGGGGCAAAACCGAGACAGATCGAACAAATGAACGCTTTCACAATGAAATCCAATGGTGATTTCATTCCTAGAACTACTACGTACTACCGCTAGTAGCAACTCACTGCTAAAATCATTACTCGCTAGATTGCGGAGGAAAATATTCCCAAGAACCAAGTCAGATTCTGAAGATGCAACAGCTGCTGCAGTAACAGCAGCGAGGCCAGCTCCGACCTCCAAATGGTGTTTGATTTCTTTGACGAAAACGGTGATGGAAAACTATCAACGGAAGAATTGCAGAGGTGTGTAAGAACAGTGGGAGGGCACCTGTCTATGGACGAAGTCAAAGGAGCCATTGCGTCAACAGACTTGGACTGAAACGGGATGCTGGGGTTCCATGAATTTCAGTAGCTGATGGAGGGTAGAGACTCAACTGAGGAGGAGAGGAGCAAGGAGCTGAGGGAGGCTTTTGGGAGGATTCTAAACGAAACAAATCTAGAAGCAGGAATATCTATAATTTGTTTGTTTATTTTTAGAAATATTCGTATTTTATTTGTATTTAATAAAAATATTATTTTATTTATTTATATTCTATTCGTCTAAACAGTAAATTATTCAAATTCAATTAATATTTAATTCAATTAAATTTAATAAGTTCATTTATAAATATTAAATAAATATATTTACGAACATATTTATGAAAAATAAAAAATTTATAACAAATAATTTTTAAACAAATATAAATGAATTTAAATAAATATAAACAAAATTTAAAATAAAATTAAAATAAAAGATAAAAATATAATTTTATTAATATTATTATAAACGAATAATAAAAAAATAAATTTTAAATGAACTTTAAATAAATTTATTCATGAATATAAATTAATTAAACAAATCTTTATTTGTATTCAATTCATTTAATAAATGAATATAAAATTATTATTTAAAATTATTTATTAAATTTAATAAACAAACATAAATAAATAAAAATTAACTATCTTTACGAATAATTTATAAAAAAACTCTATTTATTTACGCCGAAAACTTTTGGATTGTATGTAAGAGAGAGATCGGGGTGCATAACCCCTGCCAGTATGGAAAAAAACCAAGTATTTCCCGTGAGACATCAAATATTCCGAGTGTAACGAAACTTCCTTTGTTCAGACATTTCACACTTCAGTTCATTTGCATTGCCGTACAAGCACAGTGCTACGTTGCTAAACTCCGTTTTATTTACCATTTACCCCTATTAGCTTTTACTTTTTTATTAAAAAGATGCAAGAAATCGCAAAATATTAACCACACGAAACAAAAACCTAAGTAATTACAGCGCCAATTGTTGTTCCATTTCCAGTCAGATTGCAACTTTCTCATTAACCATGTATCAAACAAGTGTCAATCCATTTTAGTTAGAAACTTATGGTCCGATGTATAGCATCTTACTGTCAATGGTCATTCGACAAAAAAACACTTCCAATTTATAGAATTCAACTAATATTCGTAAACCACAGGAACCAAATCCTGAATAAAAACTGGAATACACAGCCATACTAACATCCCATCAACAAATAAAACAGATCTCATTATGAAACCAACTTTAAGTAGAATACTGTTACACAGATCAAGGAAAAAGAGTATCTCCATATTTAGGACCTCAGATGCCATTGAGGATCAACAACACATTACCAACTGTTGGAGCATCCCGGTGTTCACAAAGCCAAAATCCCTGCAGCAAAACAGTGATAAAAATAAATTGCACACTTTGTCAAGTAGAAAAACAAATAAAACAGATCTCATTGTGAAACCATCTTTAAGTACAATACTCTTACACAGATCAAGGAGACGGAGTATCTCCATATTAAGGACCTCAGATGCCAATCCCATTGAGGGTCACCACTACTCTACGAGCTGTTGGAGCATTGCGGTGTTCACAAAGCCAAATTCCCTAAAGCAAAATAGTGAGAAAGATAAATAGCACATTTTGTTAAGTGGGAAAACAGTGAGGAAAATTCAAACATGATGTAGCCCAAGTCCTACCAATCACAGAGTAAATTAATCAAGGGCATTCAAAGCAAGAGAAGCAATGCATGAGAACATTCATGTTCTCAGTGCATATAGACAAGTAAAGCTGATAAAGACCATAGTGACAGTTGGATGATCATTTTCAGTATTCTGATATTATATTAGCTAAGGTTGAAAGGGTTGTTATGTGCGTGTGAGGCAGAATGAGGATGGATAGAAAGTCATGTCACAGTGCCACACTGTTGGCTCATTCACTTTATAATCCAATCCTTGCAGAAGAGAGAGAGAGAGAGAGAGAGAGAGAGAGAGAGAGAGAGAGAGAGAGAGAGAGAGGTTATACAATAACACCACATTGTTGACTTGTTCATTTTGCTTATCTGGTACATACAGAAAGGACCATAAACATCTACAAGCACATACTAGGAACTAGAATCCATCTTCAGGACAATCAGTATCATTATGATTCCAAGCATGACAAGAAGCTTTGTGTTTGCTACAAATTATTTCTGAAAAAAGTTTTAGCTTCAGCAACATTTATTACTTATATTAATATATATGAGCAAACAAGGGTACATTGAGATACTTGAACTCAAGCCATCAACAACCATGTAATAGATTCAATCAATGATGGGCCTAAACTGCTAAAATCATATCCTTTATATCTTCCCAAAGAGTGTACTTTTAGTGTATACGATATTTTATTCAAAACAGATTATTATTATCATTGGAGTTTGTCTAGATGATTTGCATTTGCTAATTCTAGTTTGGAACAATGTGACCGGTATGAAAATATTTACCGTCGGAAATTATTTTAGGGACATGTTCTACTACAAAGAAATCTATTCACCACCATCTATTGCCTTGCTTTTAGTTTCATAATAATGACTTTATGAAGTACAACAAGAATTGAAATTGCTTCAGCAAATAAATAAATAATACAAAACCTTTGGCAAGTATGATGCATTTTTTCAGCCTTACTATGCTGGATACAAATGAAGCAGGTGATAATCCAAGAAAATTCCAATAACAGCTTGAACATTTAGAATAAACTAATTAAGCATCAATCTTGCAAAACGGTTTAGTGAAGTATTAA